>NC_052030.1:1656691-1707106 GCF_015832195.1 Motacilla alba alba
AGGCGGCAGCGCTGGCCCCTGCCAAGGGCTGAGCTGTGGGCACGCACCTGCGGCTGGCAGCCAGCCCTGCCTTGTCACCCTGGCACAGCCCCGGGGACACACAGGGTGCGGGGGGCTGGGCTGTGGCAGCTCTTTGGGTCCCCTCATGCCCCTGCTGCAGGCCCTGGCGTGCTGCCTGCCCCGGGGGAGGTTGTGTGCTGTGAGGAGCGAGGGCTGCGCCTTCATTCCCGAGCTGGAGGAGCCACTTTCCCTCTTGGGGCTGCTGCAGGGCCTAAAGGGGTGGGGGAATGGGTGCTTGTCTCAGCCTCTGAAACCAGTGGGGTTTTTTCAGTGGGGTTGTGGCTGGGAAAAGCACAGGCTGTGCTTTCCCTGGCTCTGGGAGAGCGGGGAGCTGCAGGGAAGCGGCCGGTGTGATTCATGTCTGCTAGCTGCCTGCACAGATTCCCTGCTCAGCTTCCAGTTTGCTTTCCAGGCACTTCTGCAGAGCAGGGCTGAGTGTGAGCCAGGTCCTGGAATCAGAGGGACTGCAGTGAATCCTCTTTTCTTCCTTCCTTCCTTCCTCCCAGTCTGGCAGGACGGGATCTGCAGTGAGGTGCAGAGAGCTGCGGCGCAGCCCGGAGCTCCCGCTGTTCCCTGGAGAGCCATCGACTTAGTGGGATAAAAAAGGCTCTGAATCAATCCCAGGTAACCGAGGCAGGGAGGAGTGTCCTGTCTCACGAGGGGCAGGGCTGTAGGAGTGTGGTGCCGTGCTTCCTCCTCTGGAATAGCACCAGGATGGTGCTGCCAGCCCCCAGAGCAGCCCCAAACCCACGCAAACTCCTTCCCTCTCCCTCCCTGCCAAGCCGTGTGCTCTGCCCAGCCTGCTCAACCCCCAGATTTCATCCAGATTTTCTTTTTATCCCTGCTGGGGATCCCTCTCCAGCTTGGACAGGGAACAGAGGACACAATTCCTCTGTGCTCCTGCTGCATTTGGCTTTCAAGATGCTCATTTGCATTTTAAACCCATCCGCAAGCTCTTTTTTTTAATCTCTTTTTTTTTTTGCTTGGCTTTGCTTCCTGTATTCCTGCCCCTCCAAAACAGCAAGGCCACTGCAGGCTTTCAAGGACGAGCCTCTGCTTCCTTCCCTGTTGAAGAAAAGATGGGAAAACCAGCCATAAAAGCCAAATCCCCTCTGACCTTTCTGAAGGGCTGCACATCTCCTTCCTCAGCCTGCCGAGCCCTAAATCTGCCCTAAACTGCCTGAATTATATAATAGAGCCTCAAGTGCTGGGCTGAAACCTCACACCCTTGGAATTTAAAGCGACCCTGCTGGAGCAGGGCTGGTTTGTGGGAGAGGCTCCCTTTGATCTGGCAGATCCGTGCCCCTCGGCCGCGCTGTCCCGTCGAGCTGAGCCTGGGGTTTGGCTCCGTTCCTGTCCCCAGCCCTGAGCTGTTCCCTGTGTAGGTGAGAGGGAGGGCTGGCTCTGAGTTTTCCTTAAGAAAGCATTTTTTGGATGAGGAGAGGCCAGTCCAGGGGGGATCACTGAGCCCCTGCTGCCTGGCTCTGTGCAGGATGGGATGAGCAAAGTCAGGGCTGCAGCCCTGGAATCTTCAGTGGTTCCCTTCCTCCTGCACATCCTCTCTGGAGAGCCCTGATTCCCCATCACGGTGCTGTGAGGTGCTCACCCTCCCTTAGGGATTGGGCTCCTCCTTGTGACTCTTCCCATGAGATCCCAAACTCTTTCCCTCCCCGGTGTTTTTCCTTCCTGGAGCTCTCCATACCAATCCCTGCAAGGAAGTTATCAGCCCTGAGCCTCTGTGCTCTGCCTCTCCTCCAGGGCCGTGCTGCTGGCTGGAGACCACCATGACGGACTCCAAGTACTTCACCACCACCAAGAAAGGTAAGGGAAGGAGCAGGAATATCACAGTTCATCCCAAAATCACCAGCTGGTTCTTACTCCTGTGTAAACCAGGTGGAGAGGGTTGGGAAACTCCTGTCCAGAGTCCCCCGGGATGCTGTGGCTGACACCCCACCCTGCTTCTTGATCTGGAGCAGCTCCTGGGCTGCTGTGGGGTCAGGCCACCTTGTCCCCAGCCCCCTGAGCCCAGCCAGGGCTGGTGGCAGCTGGTGATCGGCTTTAGCAGCTCAGGAGCTCCCCCGGGCAGCGCTCGGGGCCTTAAGCACTCTCCAGACCAAGGAATTAATGTGGAGAAAAGCCATGTGGCATCTTCCTCTTCAATCTGCCAGCCCAGGAGGGAGTAAGGAGCTCATCGTGGCTTCAGGAGGGCAGGAGATGCTGCCCTGGGCTGGGGGGTTGCTGCCACAGCCAGGGAGGGATTTGGGAGCCACTCTTCCTCGTATGGCCTTGAGGAGCAGTGCCCAAAATCCACCTGCCATCCTCCCTGGGAAGAGTAGGGCCTCATGGGGCTGGGATAACCACCCCACAGCCAAAAAAACCCTCAGGATAACCCCATCCAGTGCCCGTGGGGTGCTCCTGGCTCCTGCAGCATCTCCCATCCCTGTGGGGCTGGAGGAGCCACAAGGATTCAGCAGGAGGTGAATATTCTCCACTGCCATGGGTGAGAGCTGAGCCCCCAGAGCAGCCCCAGCCTCGGGGGGTGCTGGGGAAGGTAAATCTCTCTTTTCAGGGGTGGCAGAGGAACCCTGTCACACAGCAGGTGGGAGCTGTGCTCACCCAGGGACCCCTTCCTCTAATCCCTGAGCTGCCACTTTTCCCATTTCTCCAGGGGAGATATTTGAGCTGAAGGCTGAGCTGAACAGCGACAAGAAGGAGAAGAAGAAGGAGGCTGTGAAGAAGGTGATCGCCTCCATGACTGTGGGCAAGGACGTCAGGTGTGTGCTGGGGCTGCAGCCTGGAGTGTCCTGAGTGGGAAGGGACCCACAGGGATCATCCAGTCCCACTCCTGCCCTGCCCAGACCCCCCAACAATCCCACCCTGGGCATCCCTGGCAGCGCTGGCCAAAGGCTCCTGGAGCTCTGGCAGCCTCGGGGCCGTGCCCATTCCCTGGGGAGCCTGGGCAGTGCCAGCACCCTCTGGGGGAAGAACCTTTTCATGAAATTTTCCCTAAACCTCTCCTTCATTATGTTCTCCCATGTGCCCCAGCCAAACCCAGCTGGCTTTTGGGTTCCCTTTTCCCCCTGTTGCTTCCAAGGGGGTTTCCATGCTGCTTTTCCCCTCGGGATTCACCGGGTTGCAGCTCTGCCTCCTGGAGTGCAGTTTGTGTCCACGTGGCCACCTGGCAGGTGGGGGCTCTCCTGGCTTTTGTTGTAATCTGGCTAAAAGAGGATTGGTCTGGCTGCCAGATCAGTTTGTTGGGATTATTCCCACTTCCTTTGTGTGTTACTAAAAACAAGCAGGACCCCCTTGGAGGGTTGGTGGCAGTGTCTGGATGCTGATAAACCCTTTACAGCCTCTCCAGTCCAAAAGGTCAGGCAGCTGCTGCTGTTCCTGCTTCCTTTTCCATCTGGCTGAGCTGCACGTGGCTCCTTCCGTGCCTTTTCCTGCACGGACCTGTCCCGGCACCGGCAGCATCAGCAATTTGATTTTCATGGTGCATTTGAGAGTAAATGGAGGGAAAACACACTCAGGGCTGGGAGAACTGGGGCATCCCTGGCTCCCGGAGCAGCAGCAGCAGCAGGAGTGTCCATCTTGAGACCACTGTGCAAATCACATGGAAATGGCAGGAGCTTCCAGTGCTTGGAGGGGCTTGAAAAAAGAGGGAGCACAGCTTTTTACATGGACAAATAGTGACAGGCCAAAGGAGAAGGGCTGTAAGCTAAATGAGGTTTAGATGGGATCTTGGGAATTAGGAATTGTTCCCTGTGAGGGTGGGCAGGGCCCTGGCACAGGGTGCCCAGAGCAGCTGGGGCTGCCCCTGGATCCCTGGCAGTGCCCAAGGCCAGGCTGGACACTGGGGCTGGGAGCAGCCTGGGACAGTGGGAGGTGTCCCTGCCATGGCAGGGGGTAGAACTTGATAAGTTTAGAGATTCCGTGATTCCCAAGCCATTCCAGGATCCTGTGGCTGTGTCAGCCCATTTTTTCTGTGTGTGCCTGTTTCAGGTTGCAGGGAAGCAGTTTGCTCAGCTCCCTGCTCTCCAGGAGGTGCCAGCAAAGCCTGGTTTAACCCGGGGTGAGGCCAGCCCGGGTGGGCAGCAGCTTTGCGAAGCCCAATTCCCTGGATTTAGGGGGGACCTGGCTTTGATCCTGTCAGGGCTGGCTGGTTTGTGGAGGTGGAGAAGCTTCCAGGAGCCTTGGGACATCTGTCAGGGTGGAATATCCCCTGTGTTAGCCCTGGGATCTTGAGTGCCTGCCCTGAGGAGGTTTGATTGTCTATTTGTCTGTCTTTGGATGAAGCAGCATCCCTGGTATCCCACAGCTCCAGGATGTTTGGGAAGCCCCAGCTCTGTGCAGGCAGATCCACTGCTTTCCCCTCCATCCCAGCAGAGTATCCTGGTGTTCCAGACTCACCCAGGGGAGCGGGGCTCTTCCTTTTGGCACCATCCTGTGATGATGCATAAAATCCTGGAATATCCTGAGCTGGAAGGGATCCACAGGAGTCATCCAGTCCAGCTCCTGGCCCTGCACAGACACCCCAACAGCCCCACCCTGTGCCTGAGAGAATTGTCCAGTACCTTCTCCTGGGGCAGTGGATGTGCCCTGGAGTGGGAATGCAGCAGAGCCCTGTGGGAAACCTCAGTTTTGGTCCATCAAGGGCTGGTTTTGATACAGATCCATTAAAAAATCCACTGGGGATGGGAATTTCAGCCATGTCTGCTGCAGGGTCGGCTCAGGTCATGGAATCATGGAGTCATGGAATGGAATGGTTTGGATGGGGAAAGGTCCTTAAAGCCCAGCTCATCCAACCCCCTGCCATAGGCAGGGACACCTCCCACTGTCCCAGGCTGCTCCCAGCCCTGTCCAGCCTGGCCTTGGGCACTGCCAGGGATCCAGGGGCAGCCCCAGCTGCTCTGGGCACCCTGTGCCAGGGCCTGCCCACCCTGACAGGGAACAATTCCTAATCCCCAATATCTCATCCATCTCTGCCCTCTGGCAGTGGAAGCCATTCCCTGTGTCCTTAAGTGCCAGGCCCTTGTCCCCAGTCTCTCTCCAGCTCTCCTGGAGCCCCTTTAGGCTCTGGAAAGGGCTCTGAGGTGTTCCTGGAGCCTTCTCCTCTCCAGGTGAGCACCCCCAGCTCTCCCAGCCTGGCTCCCAGGAGAGAGCTGGGTTCTCCTGGCCTTGGGAGCAGCTTTGGGAGCAGGTTATCCATGGGAAGGGGATCCGTGGGCAGCGTGGCCGTGTCCTGCCTTCACTGAGCTCTCTGTGTTGCAGCGCTCTCTTCCCGGACGTGGTGAACTGCATGCAGACAGACAACCTAGAGCTGAAGAAGCTGGTCTACCTCTACCTGATGAACTACGCCAAGAGCCAGCCAGACATGGCCATCATGGCTGTGAACACCTTTGTGAAGGTGAGGGGACAGGGTTCGGTGTCCTGGGGCCGCAGGGGACATCACCTGCCAGCTCACCGTGCCAGGCTGCCAATCAGGGAGCGTGGGCAGCTTTCCAAAGCCTCTCCCTTCTGGAGGAAGGGCTCTCCAAGCTCTAGAAAACATACTGAATTTGTCCAGTAATGCAGAAAGTCATTTTTTGGCAGCTGTCCTGTGCCGCTCGCTCTGTGAGGGGTGTGGGCAGCTCCCGTGATCGAGAGCTGTCATGTGAATTTATGGGCTGAGAAATCCCTCGTGATCTTCCCGTTGGAGCTGGGAACTGAAGAGTGTGTTAGGAGCCAGGATATTGCCAAATCACTCAGGGAAAAAAACTGGTGGGCTTTAGAGGGAGTTCAGGCTTTTCAGGGAGGATGAACCCCATGTAATAATCCCAATGTCCATTTCCAGCATCAGGTTGGTTCAGGTACCTGCTGTAAGTGATGAGGACATGGGGTTCCCAGATGGATTGAGGAGTTGTGGGAGTGAGGATTGGTGGTGTTGGAACTCAGTGGGTGCAGGACAAGAGAGAAACTTCTCTTGGGTGACTTATTCTCAAGAGCAGAACATGAAAACCTCGGGACTTGAACCCAAATCCTCCTGGAGGACCTGAACGCCCTGGAAATAGCTGAGGAGCCCAGGATAGCCTGTGGCATTCACATTCTCTGAAAAAATTCCTTCGCCAGGGTTTTTCTCCTGGGAAGGTGAAAGGCAGCGAGAGTGGCCTCAGAGAAATGGAAAACAATTCTTATCTCACTTGCTTCTCCTGTGTTGTGCTCGTGTGGAATGTGCGATTGTTTCGTTAAATTCTGCTGGGAGTTGTTTTCACTCATTGGCCAACTGGGGCCAAGCTGTGTTGGGACTCTGGAAAGAGTCACGAGTTTTCATGATTATCTTTTTAGCCTTCTGTAAGTATCCTTTCTGTATTCTGTAGTATGGTATAGTATTCTTTAATATAATACTGTATCATAAAGCAATAAATGAGCCTTCTGAGAACATGGAGTCAGATGCATCATTCCTGCCTGTCAGGGCTCCCTGATCACAGTAATAGCCACCCTCCCTGTGCTCCCTGCAGGACTGTGAGGACCCGAACCCGCTGATCCGGGCTCTGGCTGTGAGGACCATGGGCTGCATCCGCGTGGACAAGATCACGGAGTACCTGTGCGAGCCCCTGCGCAAGTGCCTCAAGGACGAGGACCCCTACGTGCGCAAGACGGCCGCCGTCTGCGTGGCCAAGCTGCACGACATCAACGCCCAGCTGGTGGAGGACCAGGGCTTCCTGGACACCCTCAAGGATCTCATCTCAGACTCCAACCCCATGGTGATTGGATTTTGCCTTCTTCGCCTCCTCTTCGTCCCAATGGCAGTCACCGCTCTCCCATCGTGTTCACGTCCACCTCCCTTCCTCCCAGACTCTCTTTGTGGTGTTAACAAACCACTTCTGGGGAGTTTTTGCTTCTCAGGGCTGCAGGCTGTGTTCCCTGCCCCATAACCCTGTGTCCTGGACAGAGGGTTTCTCCCGCCCTGTGGCTGTGTGTTATTTCTCTGTTCCCAGTGGGAAGGAGGCTGCTCCAGGTGGCTCAGGGCACAGGGAAGCTGCTGCTTGGTTCTGATACCACAGAGCCAGTGGCTTTTGCCTCTGGTTTTCCTGCCAGCTAGGCTTTGGCTTCCCTCCCTTTCCCCAGGCACGGGGAACTTTAAAACCACCTTTCCCCAGGGTTTCTCTTCCCACAGCCTTTCCTGCTTTTCCAGTCTTACCCTGGGTGTAGTGTTGAGCCCAGGAGCTGTGTGGAAAGCTCTGGGGAAGGGAGCTGGGCATGAAGCCAAGGCTGACTCCGTGGAACATGTGGGAGCCTTTGGAGATGCGGCGTGGGCGGTGGGAGCGTGCCGGTGGGGATGGCTCATCCATCCCCCTCAGATCTGCTGTGGGGAGGGAGAAGCTGGAGCCCAGATGTAAGTGGGATGTGAGGGGTTCGTAGTGAGGAGGCAGCTCCTCTCCTCATGCCACATTTGGTGTCACCAGTCCGTGTCCTGTCCCCCCTGGCAGGTGGTGGCCAACGCGGTGGCAGCGCTGTCGGAAATCGCGGAGTCTCATCCCAGCAGCAACCTGCTGGACCTCAACCCCCAGTCCATCAACAAGCTGCTCACAGCCCTCAATGAATGCACTGAGTGGGGCCAGATCTTCATCCTGGACTGCCTGGCAAACTACATGCCCAAGGATGACCGGGAAGCACAGAGGTGAGGGGGCAGGCAGGGCTGGGCGCTGCCCCTTCTCCTCTGAGGAGAGTCTTCATCCTCCTGACCCTGCTGCAGGAGGTGGGACAGCGGGCATCTGCTGGACCTGTGCCTTGGGCATGGCCATCTGGAGCCTGCCCTGGTCCTGTAGCGAGCCCTGGCACTGGGATTGTGCTCCTTGAGCTGCTTAAAATGTGGCTGCAGGGGACGATGGGCACCGGGGAGCCCCGAAACGGGGTCACTGCCAGAGGGTTCTGCAGGGCCTGGGGAATAACCTTCACTGGGGCATTCAGGAGCCAGTTCAGCCTCTTTGGGAAGGTCCCAGGTGCCCCTCAGCTTTCCTGCAAGTCCTTCCTCCATGCTGGCAGGAGTTTTTCAGCAGGAGGAAGGGCTGGGATCATTTCCTTTCCCTCCTCCTCGCCCTGGCAGCATCTGCGAGCGGGTGACGCCGCGGCTGTCCCACGCCAACTCTGCCGTGGTGCTGTCGGCTGTCAAGGTGCTGATGAAGTTCATGGAGATGCTGTCCAAGGACCTGGATTATTATGGCACTCTCCTGAAGAAGCTGGCCCCACCACTGGTCACTCTGCTGTCTGCAGAGCCTGAGCTGCAGTACGTGGCCCTCCGCAACATCAACCTCATCGTGCAGAAGAGGTGGGTGTCCAGGTGTCCCCTCTTAGCCACAGGACCTTCAATCCCTCTGACTGCAACAGTGTCACAACACATCCTCTAGGGTGTTTTCTTCTCTGTTATTTAAAATCCAAGGACAGTCATGGAATGGGTTGGTTGGGAGGGATCTTAAAGCTCCTGTCATCCCATCCCCTGCCATGGACACCTTCCACTAGAGCAGGTTGCTCCAAGGCCTGTCCAGCCTGCCCATGAGTCAGTCAGGTGAGGGAAGGAGCAGGGAGCTAAGCTGGGATCTCCAGTTTAATGTATCCTTTAGTTTCATTTATTCTTCATTTGGGGCAGCAAAGGATGGCAAAGCCAAAAGCTGTGAGGCTTTGGAGTAGTCCCTCCGTGTCTAGGAAAGGAATTTTGTGCTGCCAGCTGCTTTCTCCACAGTTGTCCTCTTTGAACAAGTGCTCAGAGTCCTTTTGTCCCTTTGCCGATCTAAAATCCTGGAGGTGGCTGAGGCCCCACACGTGTGCCTGGAGCAGGAGTGGCAGCTGGAGAGCCCCAGCCTGGTCAGATGATTTGTTCTCCTCCCAGTCAGCGCCGTGGTCGTCTCTTAAAAATAGCAGCAATTTCTGAGAGAAGTGGAAAGCAATTAGTGTCCCTGGGAGTGGGAATGTGGAAGGCAGCTTGGAGCTGGACCTGGCCTAGCTCTTTCTCAGCTTAGAGAGAGGGTGAGAAAGGTCCAGCCTAGCCCTGGGGTCTGGATTTGTGTCCCTGCTCCCACTAAAACGTCCCTCCAGCCTTGGCAGGACAAACGTCCCCCGTTGCCTCACGTCTGGCCCGTGTTTGTGACAAGGTTGTGCTCTGTCCCCTGTGTGCCAGCAAAGGGGAGCCAAGGGACAGAATCCTGGGGGATAACCATGGTGATTTGGATTCCTTGGCATTGAATAGGCCCCCAGAACCTTGGGATTGGGGTGGAAGTGAGTGCCTGTCCCCCATAACGCTGCCTCTCGCCGCCCCAGGCCCGAGATCCTGAAGCACGAGATGAAGGTGTTCTTTGTCAAGTACAACGACCCCATCTACGTCAAACTGGAGAAACTGGACATCATGATCCGCCTGGCCTCCCAGGCCAACATAGCCCAGGTCAGGAGCAGGGCTGGGGCACCCAGGGCTGCCCCAGTGCCAGCACCAGCTCTGCTGGGAGCAGCTGTCCCACCCTGCTGCTCGTGCTGGGTCACTGCCCCGCTCTCCTGGTGGCTGTGCCTTGCTGCCACCTCTCACTGTGCTGTGTCCCCTCTCCTGGTGCCTGTGCCTTGCTGCCCCCCTCACTGTGCTGTGTCCCTCTCTCCTGGTGCCTGTGCCTTGCTGCCACCTCTCACTGTGCTGTGTCCCTCTCTCCTGGTGCCTGTGCCTTGCTGCTCCCTCTCACTGTGCTGTGTCCCTCTCTCCTGGTGCCTGTGCCTTGCTGCCACCTCTCACTGTGCTGTGTCCCGCTCTCCTGGTGGCTGTGCCTTGCTGCCACCTCTCACTGTGCTGTGTCCCTCTCTCCTGGTGCCTGTGCCTTGCTGCCAGGCTCTCACTGTGCTGTGTCCCTCTCTCCTGGTGCCTGTGCCTTGCTGCCACCTCTCACTGTGCTGTGTCCCTCTCTCCTGGTGCCTGTGCCTTGCTGCCCCCTCTCACTGTGCTGTGTCCCCTCTCCTGGTGCCTGTGCCTTGCTGCCACCTCTCACTGTGCTGTGCCACCCCTCAGGTGCTGGCAGAGCTGAAGGAATACGCCACGGAGGTGGATGTGGATTTTGTCAGGAAGGCGGTGAGAGCCATCGGCCGCTGTGCCATCAAGGTGGAGGTGAGGGCTGGGACACGGCTGGGCCTTGTGGCACCTGTGGGTGGGCAGGGTGGCACTTTCCAGCATGTGGTGGCCATCTCATCCCAGGTATTTGCAAGTTGGAGCCTTCCCAGGCGTGGGGATGAGCCATGGTTGGTCCACAGGGATCAGGGGAGTGCCAGGAGGGTCCTCCATCCCCTTATCCTTTGCAACTGGAGCTGCTTCAGGATCCCTGCCTAGAACAGGGCCAGGAATGCAGTGGGTGATACCAGTGGCTTGTTGGGGACCAGAGTGGGGCTAGGAGGGAGCTGATCCCTTCCCAGGGGGCTGGGAGGGAGCTGATCCCTTCCCAGGGGGCTGGGAAGGTCCCAATCATTTTGCAAGAGGCTGGCAAGGAGCCAGTCCCTTCCCGAGGGGTTGGGAGGGAATCCATTCCTTCCTGAGGGGCTGCTCAGAGGCTTTGCTTCCCTGTGGGGATAATTTTCCAAAGGGGATTATTAAAACCCTCCCTGGAAAGGTGGCTCTGCATGGCTGGAACACTTCCCATGGGGAGAGAGGAGCCTGTGGGGATGTGCAGAGAGGATGAGGAGGAGGTGCACCAGAATGTGAAGGGCAGACCACACTCAGTGTCCCCCGTTGTGCTGTGGGTTGGATTTGGGGGGGATAAGAGGCAGTGGCAGGTTTGGGATGGGAGGGGGGACTGTCCCTGTGTGACCCAGTCCCTCTGGCAGCAATCGGCCGAGCGCTGTGTCAGCACCCTGCTGGACCTCATCCAGACCAAGGTCAACTACGTGGTGCAGGAGGCCATCGTGGTCATCAAGGACATCTTCCGCAAGTACCCCAACAAGTGCGTGGGGGCTCCTGGGGTGTGGGTTCTCCGGGGTGCTCCTGGTCCTACACGAGCTCCTCCCTCCCCTCTGTGCTTGGGGGGCCACAAGCTCTTGGTGGGATGAAGCCCCTGGAGCCTCCCCCCCAGCACAGGTGGCTTTGGGTTTTTTTTTGTCCCCAGCCCCAGGATGGTGGCAGTCCCAGATCCAGGCACTGAAATGGAGAGGAGCTGCCAGGGATGTGCAGGTCCCTTGTGTCAGCAGAAACTGTCCCTGGCTCTCAGTGCAGCTCCTGATGCTGGAACAAGGGCAGCAGGAGGAGAGGGGAGGGGAGGGAATGTTCCAGCTGAGCCAGGATGAATAGGCAACTCTGTAATCAGGAAGCCGGGGACTAATAGTGGTAATAAATACTAATGAACTGAATTGGTAACGAGCAGAGCTCTGCAGGAGTAGCCCTTGGCTCTGGGTTCATTCGGGAGCAGGGAATGTGCCCTGCCATCAGTGTGGGCACTGCCCATGGGGCGAGGGGCCAGCCCCGGGCAGGGTGCCCTTGGCCACAGCTCTGCTGTGGGCAGTGGGAGGTGGTTTGGAGTTTGGGTGGATCAGGATTCGCGTCTCCTGCTCTGGGTGAGCTTTCTGCTCTCCTCCCCTCGGGAAGGTACGAGAGTGTGATCGCCACGCTCTGTGAGAACCTGGATTCCCTGGACGAGCCCGAGGCCAGGGCTGCCATGATCTGGATCGTGGGGGAGTACGCCGAGCGCATCGACAACGCCGACGAGCTGCTGGAGAGCTTCCTGGAGGGCTTCCATGATGAGAGCACCCAGGTGTGCCAGGGATCTGCTGCCTCGGGGTGACACTGGGACAGAGCTCCTGCTAGGTGCAGCAGGGACAGTTTGCTCTGAAGGGATTGTTGGTGCAGGTGCTTGGGGCAGGTTTGGGTGTAGGATGTGGTCCAGGCTTGGAGTGACCTGGCAGAGTGGAAGGTGTTCCTGCCCATGGCAAGAGGGGGAATGAGATGGGATTTGAGGCCCCTTCCAGCCCAAGCTCTTCCATGGTTCTGTGAAGTGCCACCATGGCGTTGTCCCAAGTCCCTTCTCTGTTCCGTGGTTGGGAGGCACCAGGCAGGGACCTGGTTATCCCGCTGTGCCAGCACAGGATCCCTGTGGAGCTGGGAAATGAGCAGGGGGAGCAGTGCCTGCCCTGTCTCCCAGGGCAACTGAGGCCAGTGGGTTTGCCTGTGGAATTTTGGAGAGTTTCCAGCTCTGGAAAACTCTGCAAAACACCCTGTAACCAAGTGACAGTGAACAGGGCAAAGTCTGCAAATGCTGAGTAGCAAAGGCAGAGATCCAGGCTCCCTGAGACGCTGGGAGGGGAATTCCTGCTGCTTATCCATGTGGAAGTCAAAGGATGCTCTGGCCTGTGCCCTGTGGGACCATGTAACTGCTCCCAAGATCCTGCCCCGTGATGTTGGACTCAGCTGTGTCTGAGGGTGTGGAAAAGGGCTGGAAAGGGGCCAGGTGAGGTGCCCTGTTGTGTGTCACTGCCACTGGCATGGTCACTGTGCCTTTGGTCCCTTGAAAGGCAGGTTGGGGTTAGGTCCTGGGGCAAATCCATGTGTTCCTGCACGAACACAGTGTGACCTGTCTGTCTGTCTGTCCCCCACAGGTCCAGCTGCAGCTGCTGACAGCCATCGTGAAGCTGTTCCTAAAGAAGCCCACGGAGACTCAGGAGTTGGTGCAGCAGGTGCTGAGCTTGGCCACACAGGTGGGTCACACCTGGGAGAGTTTCCCAGGGCTTCCCATCCCCCGGGGCAGTGGGAATGGCCTGCTCATGTGACAGCAGGTAATTGGAGCTTAGTTCAGAATGGTTTGGGTTGGGAGGAACCTTAAGGATCCCCTTGTTCAGCCTGCAGGGACACCTCCCACTGTCCCAGGCTGCTCCCAGCCCCATCCAGCCTGGCCTTGGACACTTCAGGGATCCAGGGGCAGCCCCAGCTGCTCTGGGCACCCTGTGCCAGGGCCTGCCCACCCTGCCAGGGACCAATCCCAACTCCCAATATCCCATCCAGTCCTGCCCTCTGGCAGGGGTTAGATGGGCAGGGTCTCCCTCCCCTACCCACATCCTCTCAAACACCAACAAACCACTCAAACTCAACGCCAGTTTTCCCAAATCCATAACTCCTCCCAGCCATTTCAACAACCCCCATAACTCTGCCTCTCAACCAATCAGTCACTTACCACAACACTATTCCACAAAAATTCCTCAAAGACTTATTAACACAGCTCAGAACCACAGGGAAGCCATTCCCTGTGTCCTGTCCCTCCACCCCTTGTCCCAAGTCCCTCTGGGATCGCTGACATTTGAAAGCCTGGAGACTGTGGGCACTCCCATGGCTCAGGGGACACCTTGTGGCCTTTGATCCCTGCGATCCCTCCGGGCAGGGCTTAGGTGGGGAAAGCAGCTCTGAGTATCTCTGTAGTAGCTGCAGTTGCTCTGAGTAGCTCTGTAGTAGCTGCAGTTGCTCTGAGTATCTCTGTGGTAGCTGCAGTTGCTCTGAGTAGCTCTGTGGTAGCTGCAGTTGCTCTGAGTATCTCTGTGGTAGCTGCAGTTGCTCTGAGTATCTCTGTGGTAGCTGCAGTTGCTCTGAGTATCTCTGTGGTAGCTGCAGTTGCTCTGAGTATCTCTGTGGTAGCTGCAGTTGCTCTGAGTATCTCTGTGGTAGCTGCAGTTGCTCCGAGCAGCTCTGTGGTAGCTGCAGTTGCTCCGAGCAGCTCTGTGGTAGCTGCAGTTGCTCTGAGTATCTCTGTGGTAGCTGCAGTTGCTCTGAGCAGCTCTGTGGTAGCTGCAGTTGCTCCGAGCAGCTCTGTGGTAGCTGCAGTTGCTCTGAGTAGCTCTGTGGTAGCTGCAGTTGCTCCGAGCAGCTCTGTGGTAGCTGCAGCTTCCCAATGCTTCCCGAAGGACTCGGACAACCCCGACCTGCGGGATCGTGGCTACATCTACTGGCGCCTGCTCTCCACGGACCCCGTGGCCGCCAAGGAGGTGGTGCTGGCCGAGAAGCCGCTGATCTCGGAGGAGACGGATCTGATCGAGCCCACGCTGCTGGACGAGCTCATCTGCTACATCGGGACGCTGGCCTCGGTGTACCACAAACCCCCCAGCGCCTTCGTGGAGGGCAGCAGGGGAGTCGTGCACAAGAGCCTGCCCCCACGGACGGACTCGTGAGTGCTCCCGTGTCCCCACGCCGTGCCGGGGTTTCCAGGTGGATGGAGGGGTTGGATGTGGGGCTGCTGTGGGGCCACTGGGCTCAGAGCTGAGCCCCATCCCCAAGGGAGGTTCTGTAGGAGCAGGCCTGTGTGGGTTCAGCCCTGGCCTTAAAAGGCTGAAGGAGTGATCCCAGTGCAGGTGATCTCCACTGGGATTGTAGAGATTCCCAGTGATCTCTGTGGGAATATGTTGGGAGCCAGGATGGCTTGGGGGGGGGTCTGGCTTGCCACTGAAGTGTTGGGAGCCGGGATGGGATGAAGGGTTCAGCTGGGCTAACCCCTGTCTGCAGTGGGACCTCCTGTCCCAGCTGGAGCTCCTCACCCTCTCCCATCATTCCCTTCAGGGGTGAGAGTCCTGAGAGCCCGGACACAGCCCCGGCAGGGGGGCCAGCAGGAGATCAGCCCTCTGTCATCCCCGCCCAGGGGGACCTGCTCGGGGACCTGCTCAACCTGGACCTGGGCCCCCCAGTGAGCGGGCCCCCCATGGCCACCTCCGCCGTGCAGATGGGCGCCGTGGACCTCCTCGGGGGTGGCTTGGACAGGCTGGTACGTCCCAGCTCCTGGGCTCCTCCCTGATTCCAGGCTGTGCCATTGGCATCCTGCTGGGCTTGGTGCTTGCTCTGGTCTGCCATAGGACAGACTTGTCAGCTGGGTACATCTGGGCTGGTCCTCTCCTGCAGTGGGTGAGGACAGAGGGCGCTGAACCCTCATTTATCCTGCCATTATCCAATGGAGGGGAGGGGTCCCACCGACTACTTCCCCGTGCCTTTTCTCTCTGTTGGTGTGGGTGTTCCCTCTCCATGTGCTGTGCTGCAGGAGTGGCTGCTCTTGGGGGCCCCTCTCTGACCCCGAACCGCTGCAGGGCTGGGTCAGGATGTGGCCACTTCCTGCCCTTGGGGTGTCCCCTGTGCCAGGAGATCCGGAGATGACAGCGTGTCCTCCTGGGCATGCAGGCCAAGCAGTGGTTTGGCCTCGGGGTGAGGCAGGATGGAAACCTCTCCCTGTGTGGGAACACCTGCCCTGTGGGTGCTGGAGATGGGCCAGGCTCCCCGGAGGAACAGAGTTTGGAGTTTCCTCCATGACTCATGAAATCCAGCAGATTTATCCCAAGGGGAGGCAGCGTTGCTGCCTTTCCTGTTTTGTAACCCTGCAAGTGCTGCCCTGGCACCTTGTGGCTCCCGGGGATTGGTGATGGGCTGGCACTGAGGCTGGGAATGAGGTCTGGCTCTGTCCCCGGGAGAGCCGTGGACAGACAGACAGATGTGTCAGGACTAACCTCTGTCCTCTCCTCCCCTTCTCTTCTCTCTCTCTTTTTGTCTCTTCTCTCCTGGCTTCTCTCTGCATGTGGCTGGCTCTCCTCTCCACCTTGCCTGCTTCTGCTTGGAGATGGGGGACGAGTCAGAAGGGGTATGGATCACCCTCTGCCCAGCCCCCTGCCCACCCCCGGCTGCCCCTGCTCCCCCCAGCCCCAGGGACACCTCGCTTCCCTCTGGGAACAGCCGTGGCCCCTCACAGCTCCTGCTCTGGGACCACTGGAGCATCCCAACTCCAGGCCCTTGCTGCCCCACACTGCTGCTTCCAGGCAGTGTCCACAGGGGACATTTTGGGGATCCCCGTGCCCTCAGCCCTGCCCCTGCTGATGCCCCTTTCTTCTCTTGCAGCTGCGCAGCGATGTGGGAGGCAGCCCTGCTGTGAGTGTGCCCTCACACCCAAACCCTCTCATTCTCTGCATCCTCCTCCTCTTCCTCCTCCTGTCCCCCTCCCCGTGGTGCCCCCTGTAAGCCCTCCCTTGTCCCCACAGATGGGTGGCGGCGGTGGCAGCTTCACAGCAGCTCCCAGCACCACGGCGCCTGCAAACATGGGGGCACCCCTTGGCAGCGGCCTGGGTGACCTCTTCGACCTCACCAGTGGGGTGGGGACCCTCTCAGGATCCTACGTGGCCCCCAGAACGGTGAGTGGGGCAGCCAAGCTCGGGGTAAAGGGGGGCAAAGACCCCCGTGCCCACCCCCCACAGCAGAGCCCCCCTGGAGGAGGTGGGCAAGCAGCAGAGGCTCTGCTTTGGGTGGCACCCCAAGGCTTTCTTGTCCCCCTGGCCCAGGTCTGGCTCCCTGCCATGAAAGCCAAGGGGCTGGAGATCTCTGGCACCTTCAGCCGCCAGGTGGGCTCCATCTCCATGGACCTCGTGCTGACCAACAAAGCCCTGCAGGTCATGTCTGACTTTGCCATCCAGTTCAACCGCAACAGGTGAGTCCCGCCTGGGCTGGGCCACCTGGGGCCCGTGGAGACACTGCCCGGAGCGGTTTTGTGTGGAAAAGGGCGTGAGGAAGGAGCTGCAAGGGCTGGGAACAGCCTCTGGTGATGACCCTTCTCTCTCTGATGGCTGTGGTGGTGATGAGCATCCATCCAAAGCCTCTAAGAAGTTGGCTGAAGAGGCCATTCCTCATTGTCCTGTTGGTTGTCCTGGGGAACCAATGCTTCCTTTTCCCTCAAAGGCACTGAGGGAATGCTGCAGGAATCCCACACGTGGGTGGAGGAGGAAGGGGGGAGATTTGGGGTTGCCCCAGGGTGGGCAGGGCAGGAACCAGCCCCGTCCTGGACGGCGCAGGGGCAGCGAGGCGATCCCTGGGGCGCCCGTGGAGGAAGGCAGGGAGCGCCAGGCTTGGATGGACAGCACCATGTGCCATCCCCTGCTGTCCCCACCCTGACCCCCTGCCCTCCCTGGTGTCCCCCAGCTTCGGCCTGGCCCCAGCAGCTCCTCTGCAGGTGCACGCGCCTCTGGCCCCCAACCAGTCTGTGGAGATCTCCCTGCCCCTCAACACCGTGGGCTCCGTCATGAAGATGGAGCCCCTCAACAACCTCCAGGTGGGCAACACGGGGCTGTCCCCTCCTGGGGAGCTGGGGACAGGGCAGGGTCCCTTGGAGAAATCCAGAGGGAGGTGTGACAGCAGGAGCCAGGTGCTTGCTGCAGTGACACCTGGCTCCAGAGGGATGGGATGGGATGGGGATGGGACATTTTGGGATGGGATGGGACATTTTGGGAACCTGCTGCGAGTTGGAGGTGTTGCAGTCTCCGTGTCCTTCCACCCCAGGTGGCGGTGAAGAACAACATTGACGTCTTCTACTTCAGCACCCTGTACCCCCTGCACATCCTGTTCGTGGAGGACGGCAAGATGGGTGAGTGGGGTGACCATGGCTCCAGCAAGGTGTGCTCTGTCCCCTGTCCCTAGGTGCCATCCCAGCCCCTGGAACCTTCTTGATCACATTGGGTGAGCCCCCAAAAGCAGGTGGCTGCCCTGAGCCTGCTGGAGCGGGTGCCAGGGTGACATACCTTGGCTGCCATGTCACCTGTGTGGTGTCACCTTTGGGGTGGCCAGTCTGGCAGCTCCCTCAGCGCTGGTGTCCTCCCTCCCTGCAGAGAGGCAGACGTTCCTGGCCACCTGGAAGGACATTCCCAACGAGAACGAGACCCAGTTCCAGATCAAAGACTGTTCCCTCAACGCAGGTGGGTCCCACCCCCTCGCAAGGACCTGGCTCGGGTCACACTTAACCAACCCTGTCCCCAGGTGCCACACCCACGTGGCTGTTCAATCCCTGCCGGGGTGGGGACTCCAGCACTGCCCTGCACAGCTGTGTCACCCTTTCCATGAAGAAATTTGCCCTGACTCCCCAGTACCCACTCTAAACCTCTTCCATGCCAAGGAGGGGAGGAGGTGGGGCAGGAGCTGGTCCAAGGGGAGCAGGGGGGCAGCCCAGCCCCTCAGCCTCTCTCTCCCATCCCAGATGCTGTGAGCAGCAAACTCCAAGGCAGCAACATCTTCACCATTGCCAAGAGGAACGTGGAGGGCCAGGACATGCTCTACCAGTCCCTGAAGCTCACCAACGGCATCTGGGTGCTGGCAGAGCTGCGGATCCAGCCCAGCAACCCCAGCTTCACGGTACATCATCCCCTGCCTGCTCCCCCCCCGGGGCTGGGGGGCACATCCCTGCTGTGGGACCTCCCCAGCTGCTGGTGGCGCTGGTGCCAGCCCCGCTGTCCCTCGCTCGTGGGGAGGGTGGCGCTGCTCCTGTGGGGACAGCTGAGGGACACAGAGGGCTCCCAACCCACCCAGCTCCGTGAAACCCTGTCCTCGGAGCATTCCCTGAGCAGGGATCTCTCCACGCCTCACCCGTGAGCCATCCCGATATCCTGCTCTCCCTGTCCCCTCCCCACCTCCCTGGCAGCCTTTGGGGTGGGACCAGCTGTGTCACCCTGACTCCTCTTTCTGTGTCTCCGTCCCCGCCGCCCGCCCTCGCCGGCCTGCCCGCTCTTGCAGGATTTGGAGGTTAGAGATTGGTTTTAACCTGGCTTTGGGCTCTCCCTGGCTGCTGCCTGGATGTTCCTCCCTCCCCTGATGGTTTTCCCTGCCCTGCCAGTCTCCTGGTGCCTCCTGCCTGTCCTTCCCAGCAGGGCTGGCACAAGGACGGGGACGTTTCCGAGGGTTGGGATGTCCCCGTCGCCCTCCTGCTTTCACTGGGGATGAGGATAGCTCATAAAATCCTTATCCCAGAGGATTCTCCATGAGGAGCTCCCTGCTTGAGGAGCTAATTGATCTGGGACTGATGTAATATTTAAGCAAACACCTGAAGGGGCTCATTCCTCTTTGGAAAGAAGGATGTTTTTGGGGAACTCTTCACCCTGGAGTGCCAGGCACTGAATCCAATCCCAAAAGCTGGAGTGTTGCCCCTGCCTGTTCCCTGCCTGTGCTGCATGTGGATGGCTCTGCCCTGGGAGGGCTTGCAGGGGTTTAATAACCTTATTCCAGCTGAAATCAGGAGCTGGACTGCCCCGTGGGAGGGTGCTGCAGCATGCAGGGCTTGCTTTGGGGCTCGTGGCTCTCCAGCGTGGGGTGGGATGCCATGACCCACTCTTCCCTCTCTCCCCAGTTATCCCTGAAATGCCGAGCACCAGAGGTGTCCCAGTACATCTACCAGGCCTACGAGACCATCCTGAAGAACTGAGGTGCTGCTGCAGCCACTCCTCCTCCTCCTCCTCCTCCTCCTCCTCTTTTCCCGCCCGAGGGAGCAGGGCTGGATCCGTGTGCATGTCCCCTTTCCCTCCTGCCCGGGACCCAGCCCCTGGATCCTCCCTCTCCTGGGGGCTGGGGGGAGCAGAGGGGGCAGGGGGGTGTCCCCAGTCCCTGATCCCTGCAGCAATCCGTGTGTGAGTGATGCCCTGTCCTCCACATCCCAGTTTCACCCTCCGGCTCCCAAAAACCCCAGCTCCTGCTCCTGGCTCTCATGGAGTGCTGTCTGGTGGTGGGTTCAGCATTCCAAACCCTGGGAATAGTCGCTGGGGGGCCCAGAGTGCTGTGGGATTGGGTGGCTCTGGCTGCAGATCCCCCTGGAGCCCTGGGATCTGGGGCTGGAGCAGGTGGGGAACAGCTCTGGCTGTCCCTGCTTTTGTGCCCTGCTGCAGCAGAGCTGTGGGTGAGCCCTTCCCAGAGGCTCTCCTCCCATGGGAGCCCTTCCCAAAGCTCCCAGAAGGGCTCAGGGATCCCACACTTGAGGCTGTACTTAAGGTGCAGGTGACAAAGGGCTTTTCCAGCCCCTGCCACGGGGCCAGGAGGGCTCTGAGTGTCCCCTCTCCCCCAGCCCAGCCCCACGGCTCCCTCTGCTCTCCCCTCGCACCCCTGGGTGCTCCCCTGGGGCTCCCACTGCTCCCTTCCCCCCCAAATCAAGCCATGGGTCCCCCCCTCCCTCGAAGCAGGAAATCTCTAATATATGAAAGATAAATATATTGAAATGTTCACTGGTTTGAAGGGAATGTTGAATAAAGGTGACACCGGCCCCTGGGGACGCTGCTGGGGTGGCCATGGCCTGGTGACCCCGAGGGAAGCAGGATCCTGGGAGCTTCCTGCCAGCCCTGCAGGGCCAGATAAGCCCTCCCTGGGGCCAGTGGCCTCTGGCACAGCAAGGCCTGACACAGCAGATGGGCAGGGCCAGGGACACGGGGCCAGTCACCCCTTGGGGACAGGAAGGGCCTGGAGAGCTTGTGGCTCTGCTCCTGGAGCCTCTCAGGGATCCACCAAGGCCAAGGTGGCCCTGCACCTTACATGGTGTCCAGTCTGGGTGCCCTGAGCCCCTCCTGGGGTTGGGGACAAGCGTGGGGTCCCCAGGAGCTGCTGCTGGTCCCTGTGGGGTGGGTGATGAGCAGCACCACTGAGTCCTGCTCTGGGACAAGCCACAGATCACCACAAAAGCCACAAATCCTGTTCTGGGACACCCCACAACTCACTGGTGCTGCTGTGGGACACCCCACGGGCCAGAGCAGGTGTCCAGGGACCACAGTGGACACCCTGCTTTGGAACCCCCAAAGTCACAGCAGGGTGGTCACCACCAGCAGGTCTGGACCCTCCTGTGACCCACAACCTCCCGCGTCTCCCTGGGCCAGCAGCCCTGAGGGGAGGGTCCCTGGCCATGGGGCACTCGGGGCTCCAGGGACACCTCTGGAGGGGTCCCCGTGGCTGTAATGGGGTACAGGGCACTGGGACAGCCTCAGCCCAGCTCTTCACTGCTCCCACCCCTGCTGGGACCCCCAGAGCCTCCCTCCCTCGGGCCTGGGGGTCTGAATCCCCGACAGATGAGCAGACATGGTGGGCTCAGCTCCGTTGGTCTTTACTGGCTGGAGAGGACATGCAGGGGTGGGGGCCACGGTGGCCTGGGCTGGGGACACCGCCCTGTCCCACCCCGGGGACATCAACACGAGCTGTGGGCAGTGCGGTGGCCAGCTGGGGGCTGGAGAGGGAACAGTGACCCCCTCCTGCCCTGGAACAGGGCTTGTGGTGACAAACTGCATGTCCCCAAGTCATCTCAGGGTGGAGAGGAGACTGGAGAGGAGAGGAGATGAGGAAGTGGCCAAGGAGGTGATGATGAGGCCAAGAAGAAAAGAGGGGAAGGTCAAGAAGAGAAGACGAGGAGGGAAAAGGATGTGAAGGCCAAGAGGAGAAGACAAGAGAAGGAGGAGGCAGCCCAGAAGGAGAGAGGAGAGAGAAGATGAGGAGGAGGATGACAAGAATAGCAAGAAGGGGAGGAGAAGACAAGAAGGAAAACAAGTGGGGACGAGTGAGGAGAGATGAAGAGACCAGGAAGAGAACTGGGTGCTCTCCAGCCCCATTCCCAGCTCTGCTCCGGCCACCACTGCCCTGACCACACGACTGCCCCACCCCGTGGAGCTGCTCCCCACGGCATGGGGACACCCCTGGCACCCTTTGGGGCTGGGGGCTCCTCGCAGGACCCACCCTAATGCCACCAGTCACCACGTGAAGAGGTCCCGGCCACCCCAGCTCTGTGGCCGTCGCCTGGCCGGGTGCCACCTCCACCCTCCCCAGCAGCTCGGGGGTGTCCCCAGGGGCTGCCAGGAGCTGCCACGGCCATCGACCCCTCAGGGCCACGCGTTGTCGTCCAGCCCCTCGCGCTCCCGCGGGGCCCAGGGGGGCTCCAGGAGGGAGGAGGGGATGCTCTGCAGGGCGCCCCAGGCCCTGGGGGTGCCGTTCGGGGCTCGGTGGGCGCCTGCCCCGTAGCCGCGGGGCGTGGGGATCCGGGAGGGCGTCTTGTGGGGCTGCGTGTCCAGCCGGGGCTTGGCCCAGGGCCGCGGCGGGGGCGCGGGGACCCCCGGCCCGGGGCCCTCCTCCACCTCCATCAGCTCGTCCTCCCCGGTGGCCCAGTCGGTGTCGGAGCCGGGGTTCCCCGGCGTGTCCCGGTTGTCCCAGGAGGCCGGGAAGCAGCAGCTCTCGTCGGAGGAGCTGGAGAAGGTGGAGCGGCGCCTCGCATCTGCCGGGCTG
This sequence comes from Motacilla alba alba, assembly GCF_015832195.1. NCBI lineage: Eukaryota > Metazoa > Chordata > Aves > Passeriformes > Motacillidae > Motacilla > Motacilla alba. The sequence continues at coordinate 1,678,758 of NC_052030.1, forward strand.
GGGTTGGACGGCAGCGGGGGGCAGCCGCCGTCGTTCCCCTCGTCGTTCCCGTTGTTGTTCCCGTCGCTGCTCCCGCCCCGCCGCCCGTCCTCGGCGGGCAGCCCGTGCTTGGCGAAGACGTTCAGGGAGGAAGACGAGGATGACGAGGAGCAGTATGCCGAGTCGGCGGTGCCGGGGGGCGCGGGGGGGGCGCTCTCCGCGTCCCCCAGCTGCTCCAGCAGCCGCGTGTTGGCCAGGAACTCCTCCTCCAGCCGCTGGAACAGCCGCTGCTCCTGCCCGGGCTCCAGCCAGCGCGGGGCCCGCAGCCTCCGCGCCAGCTCCTCGGGGTCCCCGGGGCCGGGCCGGGGGTCGCGCCGCCCTCCGAGGCTCCCCGCGGGGCCGGGCCCGGCCGCGGGGGGCTCCGCCCGCGCCCACGAGTGCTGCCCGTCGGGCCGGCGGCGGATGAGCAGCAGCGGCGCGGAGCCGCGCCCGGGGCTGCGGGAGGCGCGGGGGGAGCCCGGGGCCGGGGGCTCCGCGGGGTCCCGGCGGGCCGGGGGGCGGCGGGGGCCGCTCTGCGCCGAGGCGGCCGAGGAGTCGCTGTCGCCCGAGCAGCGCCGGGAGCGCGCGGGGGCGCGCGGCCTGGGGGCGGCACGGGAGAGAGGGGGGGATGAGAACCCTGGGGTCCCCCCCAGGGCACCCCCCGACTGCACAGCCTCCATGAGCCCCCCACTGATACCCCCATTGCACCCCTCCTCGTGGAGCCCCCCCAGTGCCCCCCCATTGCACCCCTCCCCTGCCCATTCTCCCCCATGGCACCCCGCACTCCTTCCACTGCACCCCATTTCCCTCCCCACTGCACCCGTTCATTCTTCCCCCTTTATCCCTGTTGCACCCCACATTCCCCCCCTTAAACCCCACTTCCATCCCTACTGCACCCCCGCCAAACCCCACATTGCCACTATCGAACCCCATTTCCCTTCCCCTTGCCCCCCCATTGAACCCCCCCATTCTCCCCCTTCACTGCCCGTTCCTCCTCACTGCACCCCCCAGAACCCCATTTCCCTCCCCACTGCCCCCCATTTCCCCCCTCCATGAAACCCCCACTGAATCCTCCCATTCCACCCTCACTCTCCCCTTCTCCCCCTCAGCCCCCACCCATTGCACCCCACATTCCCTCCATTGCACCCCATTTCCCCCCACTGCACACCCACTGCCTCCCTGCTCTGAACTCCCCCATGGCACCCCGCATTCCCCCCCCGCCAATCCCATCCCCCTCCATTTCACACCCCCCTGGACCCCATTTCCCCTACTGTGCCTTCATTCCACCCCCCATTCCCCCTTGTTCCCCCATTGCACCCCAGTGAACCCCTATTGCCCCCCTCCATTGAACCCCCCGAAATCCCTCATTGCCCCACTGCACACCCCCTTTCCCCCTTGTAGCCCCCTTCCCTCCCCTACCCCCCCACTATTTCCCTCCATTGATGCCCCAATGCTTCCCCCATTTACCCCCATTTACCTCCTCCCACTGCCCCACAGACCCCCACTGCCCCCCATCACCTCCCAGTGCCCCACTGTCTGTCCCCATTGCCCCCCATGGCCCCCACCAAACCCCCACTGTCATCCTCCATTTCCCCTCCCCTGCCTTCCCTAACTGCACCCCAATCCCTCCATTCTTTCCTAGTGCACCCCCACTGCACCCCAAATTCACCCCACTGCCCCCTCAGTACTGCTCACTGCCCCCTATTTCCCCAGTGCACCCCCATTTCACCCTCTCGTACCTCCCACTGCCCCCCAGTGATTCCCCATTTCCTCATTCCCCCCCACTGCCCCCAGTGATTCCCCATTTCCTCATTCCCCCCACTGCCCCCCAGTGATTCCCCATTTCCTCATTCCCCCCCACTGCCCCCAGTGATTCCCCATTTCCTCATTCCCCCCCACTGCCCCCAGTGATTCCCCATTTCCTCATTCCCCCCCACTGCCCCCCAGTGATTCCCCATTTCCTCATTCCCCCCCACTGCAGTGATTCCCCATTTCCTCATTCCCCCCCACTGAGTGATTCCATTTCCCCCTCAGTGCCCCCCACGATCTCCCCCGTGCTCCCCATTGCCCTCCCCAGTTCAGCCCAGTTACCCCACTCCACCCCACACTTCCCACTGTCCCCCTACTGCCCCAAAGTCCCCTCACTGCACCCCCAATGTTCTCCCCACTAGCGCCCCCGTTCCCCCGGTCCCCTCCGTGGGGCTGAGCCCTTGCCGTGGGGCCTGGGCGCGGTTTTGGGGTCCCCCAGCCCCGGGGGGGCCGTACCTGAGCGTCCCCGCTCCCCGCGGCTCCGCGGGGCTCCTGGAGGGGCTGCCGGAGCAGGGGGCACCCCCGCGGGGGGGCAAACCCTCCTGCCTGGGGGGCTTCGGGGGGTCCCCCCGGGGCTGGGGGCCGGTCGGGGGGGGCCGGGGGCGCCGGGGGATGCTGGGGCTGGAGGCGCGGGACGAGGAGGTGCCGGGAGCTGCTTTTTGGGGGGACATGCCCGGGGTGCGGGGCTGGGGCAGGCGGTGAGCTGGAAGGGACGGAGGGGGGGGGAGGTCAGCGGGGACGGCGCTCAGTGACCCCTCCCCTCCCCGCATCCCGATTTTCCAGCCTTCCGGGCTACTCCCGGAGGTGGTGACACCTCGGGAATGGGGGAAAAACCCCATTTTTGTCAGTCCCCTTTCCCCACTTCCAGCGGGATCAGTGCCCTGAGGAGCCCAGCCCCAGGGAAGGGAACCCCACGGAAAATCAGGGAATGGAACCCACAGAGAAGCAAGGAAGGGAACCCAGGGGGAAACAGGGAACAGAACCCCACGGAAAATCAGGGAATGGAGCCCATGGAAAATCGGGGACTGGAACCCTACAGAGAGTCAGGGGATGGAGCCCCATGGGGAACCAGGGAATGGAACCCCACAGAACCGAGCCCCAGGGAGAACCAGAGAATGGAGCCCCATGGAAAACCAGCAACAGTGTCCCAAAGAAAGCCAGGGGATGGAAACCCACAGAAGATCAGGGAACAAAACCCCACAGAGAACCACAGAACAGAGCCCCAGGGAGAACCAGGGAATGGAACCCCACAGAAAATCAGGGAACAAAACCCCACAGAGAACCAGGGAAAGGGGCCCCATGGAGAGCCAGAGAACGGAGCCCAGGGAGAATTCGGGAACAGAACCCATGGAGAACCAGGGAATGGAACCTCACAGAAATTCAGGGAACAGAACCCCATAAAGAACCAGGGAGAAGAGCCCCACAGAGAGCAGAGCCCCAGGGAGAATCTGGGAACAGAACTCAGGGAGAGACAGGGAATGGAACCCCAAGAAGATCAGGGAATAAAACCCCATAAAGAACCAGGGAAAGGGGCCCCATGGAGAACCAGGGAAAGGGGGCCCATGGAGAATCCAGGAACGGAACCCATGGACAGCTAGGGAATGGAACCCCATAGAAAATCAGGGAACAAAACCCCATAAAGAACCAGGGAAAGGGGCCCCATGGAGAACCAGGGAAAGGGGGCCCGGGGAGAACCAGGGAAACGGGGCCCACGGAGAACCAGGGAAAGGGGGCCCGGGGAGAATGCAGGAACGGATCCCTGGGAGAGCCTGGGAATGGAAGCCCACAGCAATCCAGCGCCAGGAGCGAGCCGAGGCGGGGCACTCACAGAGGGCAGCACAGCGACACGGGTCGTGCTTGTCCAGGTAATGTTCCAGGGTGTCCCAGCCGCCGCCCACGCGCACCATGACGTGGCTCCGCAGCACCTGTGGGCAGCGCTGTCACCCTGCCGGGCCCCAAAAAGCCACCAGAGCCACCCCAGGAGCCCGGCGTGGGCGGGAAATCCACCTCGGGACCCCACGCACCTTACCCGGGAGCGGGGGAAGGAGAGGGTGGAGGGGTCCGGTGTAATGGGGGGACAGTGGGGAAAGGGGGGACAATGGGGTGAGGGGGACAATGGGGAGAGAGGGACAATGGGGTGAGGGGGACAATGGGGAGAGGGAGGACAATGGGGTGAAGGGGACAATGGGGTGAGGGGGCGGCCCTTACTCACTCGGACGAAGATGAGCGTGTTGGAGTCGCCCACTTTGTACTTCCCCTCTGAGACCTTGACCATGGGGAACTGCGAGGGGCAGGAGCAGCAGCCCAGGATCTCCCGCACCTGCCGGCACACAGCGGGGGGATCAGCGGGGCGTGGACGCCCTGCTGTAGGGTCGGTGGGGTCCACAACCCCCCTATAGGGCCGGTGGGGCATAGACCCCCGTTACAGAGCTGCTGGGGCACACCCCCCCCCCATTATGGGGCAAGTAGGGCATAGACCCCCCCCACTATAGGGTCGGTGGGCATAGAGACCCCCCTATAGGGTCAGTGGGGCACAGACGCCCTGTTATAGGATCAGAAGGTACAGACCCCCCGCTATAGGGTTGGTGGGGGGCAGACCCCCCCTTTATAAGGCTGGTGGGCACAGAACCCCCACTATAGGGTCAGTGAGCATGAACCCCGTCATAGGGCTGGTGGGCCATGGACCCTCCACTATAGGGCTGGTGGGGCACAAACCCCCCTGTAGGGTGGATCCCCATGACAGGGGCAGCCCCTCAGACTGGCACACACGGAGGGCTCTGTGTGCCCCCATGCTGGCAGCTCCCCTCCTCCGCGGGGTGCAGCGGGGCCGGGGTCTCCTCCCTTGGCCGGGCACCCCCAGCACAGCTCTCTTCATTTGGGGTCCACCCGCCCCGGGAGCTCCGCGTGGGGGCACACAGCATCCCCCACCCCACTAACGCCGAGCCACGGGGGATTCGCCCCCAAACGCCCACCACGGGCGGGACCTACACCCACCCCAGGAACGGGGCACATCCCGGGGCTCGCCTCCCTCCAAACTTGCAGGTGTGGCCCAGGGAAAAGCGGCGCGGGAGATTTGGGGGCCGGGCAGGGGCCCCCGGGGCTGTGGGGTGGCCGGGCAGCGCCGCGGTCCCGCTGGCTGCCAGCTGCCGGCTCCATCTCCCGGCCTGACGTCAGGGATTAACCCGGGAGCCACGGGGGGACGCGGGGACGCCGCCGCATCCTGCCCCGGCCCCGGGCTGCGGGGGGGACGCGGCGCCGCCTCGCCCCGAAATTTGGGGTTTCTTTCATAATTCCGTGATTTTGGGGGGTTTTCCTGCCGCCGTGCCCATCGCGGCGCAGAGAGGAAGGAAGGATGTGGCCGCTCCGGTTCCCATCCGGGTGACACGGAGCCAGCAGGGGAAACTGAGTCACGGAGCGGGGCGGTGGGGGGCTGCAGGGAGAGGGGGGTCGTGACCCTGCTGCCACCCCGGGGGGAGCACCTGGGGACGAGGGGGCCGGATCCTGCTCCGCCAGGCTCCTCCCCGGCGCTGGCGCTGCCCATAAAAGCCGATGGCGAGGAATTACGCAGCCCGGAAAAATGCAGCCGGGGCTGGCAGCGCCCGGCCAGGGGGGCTTGGGGGGCACAGCCACGGGGGCCCCCCCGAGGCGGCCCCGGGCGGAGGGGGGGTCAGGATGCTCTTTAACGAGGGACTTAATGAGGAATTGGGGTTTCAATTAAAAAAAGGCTTAGGGAGTCAGGGGAGGGCAGAGCCCCCCTGTCCCCCCCGTGTCCCCCCCGGCCCGGATTAAGCCGCTGCCTCACCCGCGGGACGGATCGCGCACCCGCCTTTAATCCGGCCTGAGCTCCCGGCCGGGGGGGTCCCCGCACCCCCCTCCTGACACCCCAAATTGTGGCTGCCAGCAGCCGGGACGTCCCCACGTCCGTCCCTGGGGACAGCAGCCCCGAGGAGGGCAGGAGCAGTGCTGGTGTGGGGAGCGCTGTGGGTCACCCCCTCCCGGGGAGCAGGTGGCAGGGCGCAGGTGACACCTGTGTCCCCGCTGTGATTCTGGTCACAGCCACCGGAATAACCCCCGCTGGAGTCAGGAGGCTCCACGGGAGCCCGGTGGGTGGGGAGGCGCTCCGGTAGCCATGGAGAGCTGGGATGGGTGGGTGGAGCGCATCCCATGGACCACAGGGGTGGGCAGAGGGACCTCCCAGGGGGCACAGTCACACGTGGGAGCTCCCTAGGACCACCGAGTGCCCGGCTGGATGGGCAGGGAGGACTTCCTGGGGCTCACAGGGACAGGAGGGACCTGCCAGAAACCACAGCATGCCCCGCTGGGGGGACAGGCGGGAGCTGCCGTGGGTCATGGAGCACCTCTTGGGGCACACAGACAGGGCCTCCCAGGGGCCACAGGGACTGAGAGGACTCCTGGGGGACAAAGAGCTGGGTGGGACCCCCCATGGACCCCGCTGGGTGGACAGAGAAAGGTGGGACCTCCTGGTGACCACAGAGTGACCATGGGGGCACAAACAGGACCTCTCAGGAGACAGAGGGCACCCTGTTGGGTGGACAGAGAGGACCTCCCGTGAGGCACAGGGCTGCCCGTGGGGTGGCTGGGCAGGACCTCCCCCAGGGCACCAGGAGCCCGCTGGGTGGCCAGCGAGGTGCTGGCGGTGGCCCGGCGCGCTGGGCGGCCGGCGAGGCCCTCACCCAGGCGCAGGGCTCCCAGGGGAGCGCGTGTCTCACCAGCTCGTCCAGGTTCTTGAGGTCGCCCAGGGTGATGGGCCGGGCCCGGCCGGGGAAGGCGCCCGCCTGGGGGTCCCGGCTCTCCCGGCGCGTGCCCAGCGCGCCGTCGGCCATTTGGTCCCTCATCTCCTCCTCGATCTCCTCCTCCATTTGGATCAGCATGGGGGCCAGCATGCCGAACTTGGAGCCCCTCCTGGCCACCTCCAGCAGGCAGAGGACAAAGTTCTTCTCGTTCTTCTTCAGCACCAAGTCGTTGGTCTCGAACATGAGCACGTCCTGGATGCCCAGGTCCTGCCGGCACCACTGGATGAAGTTGGAGACGTTGTCGCGGGCGATGAAGGAGCCGGGCACCACGTTCTTGGCCTGGAACACCACCTCGTTCTGGGGCACGCGCATGCGGGCGGCCGCCTCGGGGTGCCGCTCCTGGAAGTCCAGGGCGGTGCGGTTGACGTTGTTGGCGTGGCGGCAGAGGTGACACCCCGTCTCCAGGCTCTCCAGGAAGGTGTCCACCTGGATGTCCAGGTCGTAGAGGGTGTTGAACCACTCGGCCAGGTCCTCCTTCATGGCCTCCAGGTACTCCTCGCTGGAGCGGAAGGGGCGGATGCTCTTGGAGGCGGCCGACTGGATGTGGCTGGGGTCGGCCATGGCAAGCTGCCTGCGGGGGGACAACGGGGGCTGTCATGGGCAGGAAACCCCCCAGAGTCCTCCCAAACCACCCACCAACCTCAGTGACCCCTCTGTGCCTCAGTTTATCCCACACGTTACCCATGGGCAGGAGTGGTGACCCACTGCCACTACCACCCTTCCGGGACCTGCCTGATCCCTGCCAGGTCCTGCAGCCCCCCCACTCCCTGTCCCTCCACCCTTCGTGTCCCCCCCACAGCCCATGTCCCCTCCCCTCATGTCCCTCTGCCATGTGCGTCCCCATTCTCCACGTCCCCCACTCCGTGTCCCCTCATCCTGTGACCCCCCCCAGGTCACTGAGTCCCTTGTCACCCATGCCCACCCCTCGGGGGGGCTGTGGCAGAGAAGGGACATCCCTCCCCAACCCCGCCCTAAAAGCTGCCCAGTCATGGTGGGTGTCCCCACCCCGCTGTCCCCACGCTGGGAGCAGGTGACACCCCGAGGGATGGCAGTGCCAGGGGCAGGGAGCCCCCCCTTTACCCTGGCGGGGTTCAACCCTGAGGGGCTGCAGAAGGTGGGGGGATTGGGGGATTGGGGGATTGGGGGATTGGGGGATTGGGGGATTGGGGGATTGGGGGATTGGGGGATTGGGGGATTGGGGTCCCCAGCACTCAGCCATGGGGTGGGGGCTGCACCTGGGGGAGGTCCCCGCTGTCCCCAACCTGGGGTGGGGGTACAAGAGTCAGTGATGGCTCAGCAGAGGGGTCACACCCTCCTGGGGGCCCCGGGACCCCCACTGCCACCCCCAGCCCAGCCCCACGCTCTGGGAGGGGGGTCGTGCCCCTGGGGTGGCCGTGCTGCTGAGGGGGTGTCCCCTACTCTCGGAGGGGTGCCCCTGCTGGGGAGGGTGCCCTCACCTGGGGGGGTGGCACTGCTACCCTCGGGGACGGGGGGGCCCCGTTGGGGGGTGGTCCCCATCCCTCGAGAGTGGGGGATCCCCTCGGGGGGGTCCCTTTCCCTCGGGGAGGGGGTGTCCCTGTCGCGGGGTGTCTTTCCCTCGGGGATGGAGGGTCCCTTTCCCTCGGGGGGGCTGTCTCTGCCGGGGGGGTCCCTACCCTCGGAGGGGGGTGTCCCTGTCGCGGGGTGTCCGTATCGGGGGTCCCCGTGTCCCCTGGGGGGGCGGCTGTCCATCTCTGGGGGTGGCTCTGTCTCGGGGTGGGGGGGTCCCTTTCGCCGGCGGGCTCCCCGTTCCGGGGCGATCCGCCGGCGGCGGCGGGAGGGGATCCGCACCTGCGGGGACACGGGGGGGACACGGGCCCGGGGCCAGCCGCCCACCCCCCCGGCCGCACTCACCGCCGCCGCTCCGCGCTCCGCTACGGCCGGGCCGGGCCCGCTCCCCGCCGCGGGCCGGGCCGCGGCTCCCAGCGCCGGGGGGGCCCCGCCGCGGCCCCCGCCGCCATCGGCCGCCGGCAGCGGCCCGGGGGGCGGCCGGGGGGCCCGGGGGGCGCCCGAAGAGGCTCGGCCGCCGCAGCCCCGCGGAGCCGCCGCCGCCGCCGCCGCGCCCCGGCCGGGAAGTTGGAGGCGGCCCAGAAAGGGCCGGGACGGGGGCGGCGGCGGGCGGGGACGGGCGCGGGGGGGACGCGGACAGCGACACGGACACGGGGGGGGCAGCGGCACGGCCGGAGGGGGGACACAGACACGGCCGGGGGAGCAGCACGGACAGACACGGCGGGGGGGCGCGGCACCGGGAGGGGGGCACGGGCGGGATGGGGGGCGGCACGGAGACGGGGGAGGCACGGGGGTGACACATAGCGACACGCGGTGACATTCCCCCACCCCCGCCCGGGTGTGGCTCCCCGCTTCCATTGATCTGCCTCCTTTCCCCCCCCTCCCCGCCCTTCCCCGGAACTCACACCCGGTGGGGAAACTGAGGCACACGGGATGATGCACCGGGCCGCTCCGTCCCTCCCCTCCATCCCCTCCTACCCCGGCCCGGGCCCGGGGGCTGCGCCCCCCCGGCTCCCGGGGGCGCTCTCAAGAAAGGCCAGCAATGGTGCGGTTACAAACAGCGGGAATTTTATTTAAAAAAACAACCGTCACAACCGTTCACAGCGTTACAGGCGGGGAGGGGGCGGGGGCGCGTTAAACAACCGGTTTTATTTTGGGGGAGGGGGGAAGAAAGAATTCATCACGCTACCGTTGAACTTGGTTTTAATGTTTCTCCACAAACGGTGAAAAATACTAAAGTACAGACAAGGAGGACTCATAATGTTGTGGCCAACATTATAAATATGGAATTATAAATTTAAAACATTTTTTTTCTGGTTTAAAAAATAAATCTGGTAGTAAATGCGGCTCTGGGGGGCGGCGTTAGTAGGGCCGGTCTCGGCGATCCTGGCGGTGTTCGCCCCTGTGGGCCGGGGGGACAGGGGTCACTCGTGGGGTCCAGGAGCCCTCCCCGGGTCGGGGAGGCTCCTTAACCCCCCACCCAGACACCCTGCCACCCATCCCACCCATCCCACCCACCTGCCCATCCCACCCCCGCTCCCCCATCCCACCCCCCACCATTCACCCCCTTGCCCCTGCACCCATTTGTCCCACCCCAGCCGCCCCCACCTTGTCCTCATCAGGGTCTCCTCCTCCCCAGTGTCCCCTTGTCCCCTCCCCTCGCTCCCTGCCCCGCCCTCCATCCATACTTGTCCATCTTTCCCGGCCCTCCGCGCCGTCCTCTGCCTCCTCCTCCCATCTGCTCCATGAGGGGTCCGGGGGGTCCCCCGGGGCCGCCGCCTCCTCCTCCTCTCCGGCCGCCTCCTCCGTAGCCGCCTCGGTCCATGCCCCGGCCGCCTCGGAACCCGCCTCGGTCTCCGCCGCGGCCGCCTCGGAACATCCCTCCGGGCCCCCCTCGGTCCATGAGGCCCCCGCCGCGCCCGCCCCGCATCCCCCCGGGGCCGCCCCGGCCGCGGTCACCGCCTGCGGGAGGAGAGAGCCGGGGAGTGAGCCCGGGAGCACTTCCCGCCCCGTGCCCCCCACCCACCTTCCCAGCACGTCCAGCTCTGCCAGGAGCAGCAGGAGCAGGGCTGGGAGCTGCTGGGTACCCGAGGGGATTCGGGGTTCATTAAGGCTGAAGCAGCGCCCTGGGGAGTCGGGGTGCTGCTGACAGCCCCCCAAACCCAGGAAGCACAGGAGAAATCCCAGACCCCATATCATGGCTCACGGAAGGATGAAGGCCTGGCAGCTCCTGGAGCTGGCCCAGCCATTCCCCAAGGAGCCCGAGGCCAGGCCTGGGGTGTCCTGCTGGGAAGTGGGGCTGTGAACCCCCCAAACGTACCTGGAGGAGGGAAGGGGGGCGGGAGGAACCCCTCCGGTTTGGGCGCCTTGCACTGGTTGCACTCTGTTCTCCAGGCAAAGTTCTGGTTTCCACAGCCCCTGGGTACAAATTCCAGTTAGCCCAGAGTGGGACAGCATTCCAGCTGGGGTGACATTGGGAAGCACGAGCAGGAGAGCACGTGGAGAGGGGGCACAAGGGCAGGACGCAGGGCACAGCCCCTGAAGCGGGGTGCGGGGGGTCTGGCTGCCCACAGGAGCTGTGGTTCACCCACAGCCCCCAGGAGTGACCCCGTCCCTCCCTCCGTGCCAGCTGGAAGCTGCTTCCTGGGAAGGCCCAGCAGGTGATTTTGGGAAAGGCCTGGCTGCCCTGGCCAGCTGCTGGGGTGATTGGTGCCCCTGGCTCAGGGGTGTGGGGTACTCACGGGTTGGGGCACTGCCAGTCTCCGGCGCGGTGCTGGACGCTCCCTCCGGATGGGTTTCCCCGGGATCCCCGCGGTCCTCTCGAGGAGAAGCCACCCCTGTCTCCACCTCTGCCCCCCATCCTGCCCATGGGGCCGCTGGGCCCGCTGGGGCCCCCTGGGCCACCGGGGCCCCCTGGACCTGCGGGAAGGAGCCCTGTTAGCGCTGGGAGCCACGGGAAGGACGGGCAGCAGCTCGGGGGGGGCCGCACATACCTCCACGGAGGGGTGGGGGCATTCCCCGCTGCTCCCGGGGGGGCATCCCGCCCCTCAGGCTGTTCATCGGGCCCTTCTTCCGTGCCAGGGTCACCTTCAGCTTGCTCCCCTGGAAATCCTTCCCTGGGGGGGACACGACGGCAGGAGCATCGGTGAATCCTGGTTCACACACCCGCACCCAGGCGCTTCCCACGCCTGGGAGATTTTGGAATTCCACCCCGAGACGTCCCCAGCGCTCACCATCGAACCATTCCACGGCTGTTTTGGCAGTGGACGGGTCATCGTAGGACACGGTGGCATCGCCCTTGGGCTTGCCCGTTTCCTTGTCGATGTAGAGGTTTATCATGGGCTGCCCCGTCCTCTTGTTCATCTAAGGGACAGTGGAATGTCACTCCAGTCCTGCCTCCCCACAGCCCAGCAGGCATTTACTCCGTTCTGCTTTCCAGCAGCTCTTTCCAGGGACTCCAGGAGAGAAGAAAGGGGCCCCAGGCCTACCATGGATGACAGCAACTGCCCAGACACCCCAAAAATGAAGGGACAGGCCCTAAACAGCACTGCCAGGCCTCTCCCAGAGCCTGGACATGAGGGGCCAGAAGGATGCGAGCGATGGGCAGGGAGGAGGAGGAGAAAGGGGAGGAGGGGGGTGACTCTTTTCCCTCTGCCAGCACAGGGTCACTGGTGTCCCCTCACCTTGACAACACCGCACTGTTTGAAGAAATCTGCCAGATCCTCCAGGGTCACATTATCATTGAGTCCCTGCACATAGACTGCAGTGCTGTCCGAGTCCTCCTCCGGGTCCATAGGGGGGCCTAAGAGACAATTCCTGGGGTCAGAGGAAGGGCAGGGATACCCCAGGGCCGAGTTCTTTCCATCCCCTCATCCTCTCCACAGCCACAGCTTTGCTCTCTGGGAGTGACAGGAAACTCCGGGCCCAAGGGAGGGGACTGTCCCCACCTCACCTCCGGAGTGCCACAGCCAGACAGAGCCCACACCCACCCAGGCGGGAAGAACCCCCAGGTTATTTCAGGACACATCCCAGAGGGGAGCTGAGGACCTTGGTGCCCCCTGGGCTCCCACACAAGGACATCCACCCCCCTTTTCCGATGCTGGAAGGCTGACGCAGAACTTCCAGACACGCCTGCGAGACAGGAAGGGACAAGCCACGGACGAGGCTCTGGGGGTGCTGCAGGCTCCCTGGAAGGGCTCCAGAGCAGCCCCCAACCCCCTAACTCCTGCAGAGAAGGGGGAGCATCTCCCAACCACGTGTGGTGGTTTTCCAGCTGTTTGGGAATGAAGAAATGATGGAGCAGCCAGAAAGGCTGGAGGTGGCGGCGGGGTGACACCGCGGTGGCCACAGCCCTCAGAGCGAGGACACAGATGTCTGTTTCACAACCTCGAGAGGGAGTCTGCTGGGAATTACCTAAATCCAGGTCGGGTCCTTCCTCCATGTGTCCTGCCAGGCGGGAGAGAAGCATAGGGAAGGGTGTTAGTGGGGGCCCTGCGGGCTGGAGAACCGACACACACAACACTAGCTACGACCTGCGCCGCACAAGCAGCAGCACTGCACCTTACTGAGCCATCAGGTGGCTCTTTTAGCACTTCTTCCAACCAAAAACCACTATTACACTGGTTTTAAGCATTTTTTCCAACCAATAACCACTATTACACTGATTTTTTTAGCAGCTTTCAAACCGTTAACCACTATTACACTGATTTTTTTAGCAGCTTTCAAACTGTTAACCATTATTAACGCTGATTTTTTAGAAGGTTTTACCAAGCCAATCAGTTTTTAAGTTCATTAATAAAAGTTACTTAATATATCTATATATATTAAAAAAAAAAAAAGATTTATTACATCCAAACCATTTCTTTTCCCCAAAATTACAGGAGTGGTTGTTCAACTCTTCCACTGTGTCCGCATACCCCTGGGCATCGCCGGCAGTACCCATTACAGGCTGGTTGCATATTGTCATTTTTAAACCACTTAAACGAATAAAAAATTACACTTTGTGCTAAAAAAAAAAACTGACTGCAATTTTTTTTTTTTTTTTTTTTTTTTAACACTATCCATTGTAATGCTCAAAAACTTACCACCAGGCTTATTGAAGCCACCTCGCTCTCCAGCGCTGCTGGGGGGATAAACGAAGAAATGAAGGCCTTTCCCTTTACAAAGCCAGCACCGCTCTGAGCCTCTGCGGCTCACAGGGGAGAATGGCACTGGCTAAACATCTCCAAACATCTCTCTGTCTCTCTCTCATCTCGGCACTAGGCCTTTCTTCAGGGCAGCTCGCTCAAATTTTCTTTACATATAAAGCAACCTTGGTGTGGTTTGAGGCACCGCTTTGCTGGCGGTGCCCTGGCGTTATTACTCGGGTATCATCAGTGCAATACTTGGCTGAGAAATGGGGGTTGTTTGAAATCAAAGTGGGGTTTTTTTGTTGTTGTTGTTGTTGTCGAAGAGCAATTTGGGGGTGTTTCAGTGGTCAACTCCCTCCCCTCGGTGTGGCCACCAAGGTGCACCCTCAGCCTGTGGCAGCGCGGGCCCGCGGGTCCCTGACATTTAACAGTGTAAAAGGAGACAAACCACACGCGAGACCTACAACACAGTTCAGCTGACATCGCCCCTAAAACCCTCAAAATAAAGCCATACATTCAGGTCACTACTGAATTTAACAACTCTCTGGAGGGAGAACTTACAGAGTACAGCGGGGGCTCCAAGGCCTGGGGTGCAGCTTTGTGGACACACTCACTTTTGGGCAGGTGCCAATGCAAACAGGGCCGCAGCTTTCACCAAAAGCTTTGGCTGAAGCATTCACAGCTAAAACTGCTTTGGAGCGGGGTGGTGAAGTAGGAAAATGCCACCTCGAGAAAGGATTTGGGCTGCTTCTTGCTCTTTTTTTGGGTGAGCCAGCAAGCTGTTTGGAAGGAGCCGAGCGGAGGAGGGAGAGCACCGTGAATTTTTCTAGCAAGTATTGCACCTCTAATACTGGGAAAAAAAAAGTCAATACAGAATTTCGAGCTGTTGCATGCAGCTTTGCCTCCTCTCGTTAAAGTACACACCATTTACGTAATGTCTCTCTTTTTAAACATAAGATTTTTACACTTTTTTTTTTTTCTTTAACGTTACACAATTCTAAAGTAGTAGTATACCCTCCTCTGGTTTTATTACCAAACAACAAGTATGCAGTTACCAAAGTTACAGAAGGATTCCGTTTATACAATCAATACATTGGGTTAAAAATATTCTATGTATATTTTTCCTCTCCATATGGACACCGTGTCTAGTCCCACTTTTCATTATGCTGCCGGCTGAGTACTGAGTACGGGTACTTTTTAAGTATTGAGGTGTTTACAAGGCTCTCACTTTGTAACCTGTAGCATATAAATGCGACAAAGCATGTTAAAAAGTTTTCCATTTTCATAAAAATATCAAATCATCGAGGCAATGAAAAAGGGCATGTTAATAACATCGAGCTCCTTACCTGCTGGAGACACTGAAATCCATCACCACAGCATGCTAAGGTGGGCCGAGTTCCCCTACCTGCCCTGGGTGTCCCCTGAAGCCACCTGTTCTATGGACATCACAAACTCTACGTCCATAAGGCTGGGGCAGGGGGGGACCCTTTGTAAGGGTCTGGCCAGGTGGGAAATCGCTCGGGAGGCAAATTTGAGCTGGGATTAAGGTGTGAGATCAGAGACAGGTGACAAATCTTTGGCAATGAGAAGCTCGGAAGGGGCTAGAAATTTGAAGATGTGATGATAGACATGTCAGGTGCCTACATCTACTTCCATCGTTAAGAGAGCAACGCAGCACGGCTGAAATCTTTATGCAGATCCCTGGAACTCCGTTCCACCCGTGCCAATTCCAAGCTGGATGTGTTCCCACACAAACCAGCCCTTTCCATTCTTTGTTGGATTTCTCTGATAAAGATTTCATGCCACGTCAACGGGCTGCAACAGAGCTATGCAGAATGGGGCCATCCACTGCCAAACCGGGGCCGTCACCGGGCTGTGCCACACGGGAAGAAGTGGCCTCTGGAGGGCAGCTGCCATCACAGCCCCCCTGCCAGCACCAGGGTGGGCACAGCGTGTCCTGTGCCACACCCGGGGACACTCTGCATAGCTCTGAGCAACGGGGTGAGGGGATGGAACACACACAAAGCTGTGAATTCCCTCTCGGAGGAGCCTTTGGGATTAGTTCTCCTCCCTCGCCTCTATCAGAACGACCTCCACGGATGGGGACACACCTGAAGGCACAGGTGGCACCAAACCAGGTTGTGCCATCAGGCGAAATGGCCAAACTGATTCAGGGCACCTGAATGCTCTGAGGGGGAGCACGCCTGGGAGCCAAAGCACTTCTTTCTCTCTGTCCTCGGGCTCCTTCTCCACGTGGCACCCCGAGCTCGCAGGCTCCGCGGGAGGAGGCTGACACAAGGCTCCTGCCCTGCCAAAATCCCCGCTCCTGAGGCCCAGGGAGCATCCCCTGGAGCTGCTGGGAGGTTTGTGTGTGTTCCAACCAGAGTCACTGTTAAACCCCACAGAGGATTCCACCTCTGGGCGACCATGAAGGGAGCTGAAAGTGCCAGGGCCAGCATTACCCCCGATTTCCCCCTCCCTGGGGGCCCAACCAGCTGCAGGACAAACCATCCTGCTCCTATTTCCCTCAGGATAATGTTTCCATGGATGACAAGCAACGCTGCTACACAGACATGTCCTCCATGGAAACACAGCTGGGAACGTCAACCTTTCAGTCCCTTCTTCTGCGTTTCAAATCCTATGGGTAAACCAGAATTAGAGAAAAGGAGAAAAGCTTTGCTCTTACCCCATTCCACCGCGTCCTCCTCCCCGCCCACCTCTGCTCATGCCTCCACGCTCATATCCCCCTCGTCCCCTGCCCCGGCTATCGGGGCCGCTCAGATTCCGGCTCTCTCCGGGGCCGGAGAAGCCTCCGGATTCCTGCCCGTACATGTTCATGCTGCTGGGATGGTCCTGGCGGAACGAGCCTGGGGAAGGGTGCAAACAGGTCAGGGAGAGGCAGCCCCTTCACGTGCCCCCAGCTCCAGCCACACTGCAGTTGTTCAGCTTGGAAAAATCCCTCTGAGGGCGATGATTTCAGCTGTTTCCCCAGCCAAGGCCACCACTGCCCCGTGTCCCCAAGTGCCACGTCCACATGGCTGTTAAATCCCTCCAGGGATGGGGACCCACTACTGCCCAGGGCCGGACCAACATGAAGAAGTGTTCCCAATATCCATCCTGCCCCTCCCCGAGAGGCTGTTCCCTCTCCTCCTGTCCCTGCTCCCTGGAAGCAGAGCCTGACCCCTCACTCCTGCCCCCTCCTGCTCTGAGCCACCTTGAGCCACCTTTTCTCCAGGCTGAGCCCCCTCAACTCCTCCCCACAAACATTCTGTGCCTCTGTGTTCCCCTTCCCCTGAGGTGAGGAACCTTCCCTTTCCCCATCCCAACCCACCCCCTCCTCCAGAGATGCCATTTTTCATCAGAAAAGGCCAAACCCCAGCTCCAACCCCCTCTCCCTTCAACCCAGCTCTGAGTTTCAGATCCAAGCTAAGGCCAGGGCTCCTTCCAGGGCTCCCACTCACTCTGCTGGCCGTAGCTGCTGCTCTGCTGGCTGTACTGGCTGGGGGCCTGGCTGTAGGATCCGCTGGGAGGTGGGTAACTGGTGGGAGGTGGCTGCTGGCCATAGCTGCTTTGCTGGCCGTAGCTGCTCTGCTGCCCGTAGGAGCTCTGCTGCCCGTAGCTGCTCTGCTGGGAGTAAGTGCTCTGATCGTAACTGCTGGGCTGTGTGGAGGAATAGCTGGAAGAGAAAAGCGTTGGGAAAGGTGGGATGATGAGGCAATTCCCTGGCAGCGTGCATGGAGTGGCTCATGCTGCGAGGCAATGCAATTAGAGGCTGTATTTAGTACTGTAAATCACTTTAAAAGCTGAAGTCATCCTATGGAGGCCAGTCTCAAGGGCTGTGAAAACAAAAACCATGCGGCCAATCCCAGTTTATTCACACCTCTAGGAAAAGGAACAAGTGCCAGGGCAAAACTCAGTGGTAATGGAGGTAACAGGCCCTGGGTAAAAGAAGCTCCTCTTATGCAGCTGGGGCTTTGAGAATTTCAAAGTTTTAGAAATTTTAGAAATTTAGACTTTCACGTTTTAGAAATCACATTAAAGACACCTGAAGGGAGAAGGGAGCTCCTGGGCCAAGCTGTATGTGGAAGGAGGCAGCAAAAGGTCACTCCAGGAAAATTCTTAAAATTCTCAGATCTTAAAATTTTTTAAGAAATGTAGAAAATGTCTTAAATCCATCTCTCATCATCTGCCTTCTCAGATGTGCACATACAGAGACACTTCTACACTCCCACAGCCTCCCCCTCCCCACCACAACAACTACAAGAAGCACAGCTCCTCCTCCCAGGCCACTAAAGCTCCTTTTCCATAAAATCCCCCCGGAAAGCCCCTGACCTGAGCCCTGCCAAGCATTACCTGGTCGGAGGGTAGGAGGGTGGAGCAGTGACAGGCTGCATGGGGTAGCTGGCAGGCACCTGGGGGTAGCTGTAGTTGCTCTGCCCGTAGCCCAGGCTGGGCTGGCTGTAGCCTGTCGTGCTGGACTGAGGCTGGCTGGTCTCTGCTGGTTTGCTGCCATCCTGGGGTCTGGGGAGAAATATGGAACAACATCGGTGCCCAGCCCCACAGCTGGCAGCAGCAAAGGGCTCAGATCCCCCAGGACTGAGGGTCGTGAGCTCTTTTTTGGGGTGGTGTTAAAGCTGGCCTTGATTGGTGACAGCCACTCTGGCAGCAGCCAATAAACAGGCAATAAACACAATTTTAGCACTCGCTGCCTGGGTATTTGCACGCTCCAGGAAAGGCCCAGGCAGTGTCCTGAACAGAGAGCACGCAACACCACAGCTCCTGCTCATCCCAAAGCCACGGGGCTCAGACCTGGGCTGTGGGGCTGAGCGGAGGATGTGGAATGCCAGCAAGGCTGCTCCTGAAGAGCCCTGGGGGAGCAGGAGCTGAAGCAGGCAGCAGGGCAGGCACTGAAATGCCCCATTGTTTGGTTCAGAATCCAGCTCAGGCAGACATTGCCTCATGCACGTTATCCCCAATGATCCCACGGAGGGGAAAGGATCCTGGGCTTGGACTGGGTGACCTTTAAAGGTCCCCTCCAACCCAAACCACTCACAATTGTGTGTTTAGAATTAAATCTCAAGGCCTGAAATTTGAGAACTCTTTGCATGTGATTCACACATCCCCTTCTGTTTGTCCCAGAGATTAAAAGCCACGTGAATGTGGCACTTGGGGAGAGGGTTAGTGGCAGCCTCCATGATCTCAGAGGGCTTCTCTAACTCCAAGGATTCTATGAGTCTTTAATTTCTATTTGCTTCTCAGAGTGGAGAGTGAAGCTGCTTTTGCAGTAGAAGCTGGGAAAAATTATACACAATGCCAGGATTCATCCAGCAAATTTACATCCCTTTAAAGTGTAACCTGTCAGAGCTGTGCAGGCTCTGCCTTTCCTTCCCACAGTGCTTGCTGCAGACACCAGGTAAGGGAATAAAACAGCTTTTACTCACTCCCAAACAAATTTCCATTATGTATTCTAAACTTTTCATATCCTCTGAGCAAACAATTCCACTCAATAGCTGACAGGCAGTGCCCAGAGGGGTGAGACTTGAAGAGGAAATGTTTTGCAGCCTGTGCATCCACCCAGCATCCTGCCTGACCCCGGGACTCGGGAGCAGACAGGACTGAGCCCTCTGCTGCAGCCTCGGAGGCTGATGTGGCTGCGTGGCTCTCCCTGGTCCCGCAGGAACGGCGCTGACGCACAGCACAGCACAGCACAGCTCAGCACACACAGCACAGCCCAGCTCAGCTCAGCCCAACACACAGAGCACAGCTCAGCACAGCACAGCACAGCCCTCCCACAGCACAGCACACCAGAGCACAGCACACAGCACGGCACGGCACGGCACAGCACAGCCCAGCCTAGCTCAGCCCAACACACACAGCTCAGCACAGCCCAGCCCAGCTCAGCACAGCCCAGCACACACAGCACAGCACAGCTCAGCCCAACACACAGAGCACAGCCCAGCTCAGCCCAGCACACACAGCACAGCTCAGCTCAGCCCAGCACACACAGCACAGCTCAGCACAGCCCAGCACACACAGCACAGCTCAGCTCAGCACAGCACACACAGCACAGCTCAGCTCAGCACAGCACACACAGCACAGCCCAGCACACACAGCACAGCTCAGCACAGCCCAGCACACACAGCCCAGCACAGCTCAGCACACACAGCCCAGCACAGCTCAGCACACACAGCACACACAGCTCAGCTCAGCACACACAGCACAGCTCAGCCCAGCACACACAGCTCAGCTCAGCTCAGCACAGCTCAGCCCAGCACACACAGCACAGCACACACAGCTCAGCTCAGCAAAGCATAGCTCAGCTCAGCACAGCTCAGCTCAGCAAAGCATAGCTCAGCTCAGCACAGCTCAGCTCAGCTCAGCAAAGCATAGCTCAGCCAAGCACACACAGAACAGCACAGCTCACACAGCACAGCACAGCTCAGCACAGCACAGCCCAGCACAGCTCAGCTCAGCACACACAGCCCAGCACAGCTCAGCTCACACAGCACAGCACAAACAGCCCAGCTCAGCTCAGCACAGCCCAGCTCAGCTCAGCTCACACAGAACAGCACAGCTCAGCACAGCACAGCCCAGCTCAGCACACACAGCTCAGCACAGCACAGCCCAGCTCAGCTCAGCTCACACAGCTCAGCTCAGCACAGCCCAGCTCAGCTCATACAGTTCAGCTCAGCACAGCCCTCCCACGCTGCTGCCCTGGCCAGGAGGGGCTGTCACAGCCCCGGCAGCTGCAGGGCTGGGGGAGAAACAGGAGGAGGGGGAGGAAGAAGAGTAGAAGGAG
Organism: Motacilla alba alba; assembly: GCF_015832195.1. Taxonomy (NCBI): domain Eukaryota; kingdom Metazoa; phylum Chordata; class Aves; order Passeriformes; family Motacillidae; genus Motacilla; species Motacilla alba. Next base: position 1,698,875 of record NC_052030.1, read on the forward strand.
TGGGAAGAAGAGAAGAGAAGAGAAGAGAAGAGAAGAGAAGAGAAGAGAAGAGAAGAGAAGAGAAGAGAAGAGAAGAGAAGAGAAGAGAAGAGAAGAGAAGAGAAGAGAAGGGCAACGAGGAGGAGCAGAATGAGGAGGAGGAGAAGGACGAAGAGAAGGAGTGATTAGAAATGAAGAAGGAGAAGGCAGAACAAGAGGAGGAGGAGATGGAGGAAGAAGAAAAGAGGGAAGAAAAAAAGGAGAAGGAGGAAGAAGAGTAATGAAAGATGGAGAAGAAAGAGAAGGAGGAGGAGCAGGAGTAGGAGGAAGAAGAGGAGGACAAAGAAAAAAGGAGGAGAAGGAGGCAGAGAAGGATGAGGAGAGGGTGGAGGAGAAAGATGATGAGAAGGAAGAAGAAGAAGAGAGGGAAAAGGAAGAAAAGATGGAGGAGAAGGAGGAAGAGACAGAGGAGAAGGAAAAGAAGATGGAGGAAGATGGAGCAGGAGGATGATGAGGATGGTGCCAATGAGAAGGAAAAGGATGATGAGGATGGTGATGATGAGGAGGAAGATGACAAAGGGGTGGAGAAGGATGATGATGAGGAAATAGAGAAAGAAGAGGAGGAAGAAAAGGCAGAGGAGAAGGAGGAAGAGACAGAAGGAAAAGAAGGAAAAGGAGGGTGAAGGAGCAGCAGGAAGAAGATGAGAATGGTGCCGATGAGAAGGAGGAAGATGAGGAAAGGGTGGAGAAGGATGATGAGGAGAAAGAGAGAAGGAAAAGGAGGAGGAAGAAAAGACAGAGGAGAAGGAGGAAGAAGGAGCAGGAGGGGGAGGAGGAGGAAGACGAGGCCGGTCCGATGAGGAGGAGGGCGGTACCTGGCGGGGGCGGCCGGGGCCGGCTGCTGCCCGTAGGCGGGGTATGCGGGCTGGGTGCCGTAGGCGGCGGGCGCGGCGTACGAGCTCTGGCTGCTGGTGACCGTGGCCGTGTTGGTGTCGTAGGCGGCGCTGCCGTAGCCCTGCACGGGCTGGCTGTAGGCAGGGGGGCAGTCGGGGCGCTGTAACCTGCAACACAGCACAGCTCAGCCCCACGGCTCTGCCGGGAACCAGGGAATTCCAGCACGGCCTGGGCTGCAGGGGAGCTTAAGGCTCATCTCTCTCCGTGCCCCTGCTAGGGACACCTTCCACCAGACCAGGCCGCTCCAAGCCCTGTCCAACCTGGCCTTGGACACTTGCAGGGGCAGCCACAGCTTCTCTGTGTCACCCCCTCAGCTTCCCAGTATCCCACCTCACCCTCCTCTCTGTCCATTTGAAGCCTGGATAAGTCCCTCTCATCCTGTCCCTCCAGACCCTTGTCCCAAGTCCCTCTCCGGCTTTCCCAAATATCTCAGACTCTGGCTCTTCTGGTGCTCCTGGGACTCATCACAGATAGTTTTACCACCACAAAACCACCTCAGACAACCCAAAAATCATCAATGACCCCACCCTGCCCCTCTGCCTTCCTCACAGAACCCCCTCACCTTGCGAAGCCTCAGCCTCCAGCCCCTGAGCATACCAAAATCCCACTGCCAGGAGCTTTCTGGAAGCCACCCCTGGACCAGCACTCAGGATTGTTTACAGCAACCAGAGCTCAGGCAGGGCAAGCTGAGACACGGAGCATCTCCTCAACAAAGGCAGGGTAACAAACCCCCCTGAGCTCCAAAATAAAATAAATCCAACTGATTTAGCAAGTACAGTCCCATCCTTTTAGCTTTTCTGAAAAATAAAGGCACAAAACCTGGCCTGGGAAGTCTTTCAGAGGCATTTCTGAAGGCTTATTTTAAATCAGTAAAGCTGGAAACAAAAGAAAAGCACTTTCCATTTGCTTTCACATGAGAAAAAGGTCAAAAGGGACACATCAGGCAGCTCCTGATGTTTTATGTACCTTCCCTTTTCTCAGAATTTCAGTTCAGTTTAGGGAAAAAGCTGAGAGCTCACAGAGTTCCTTTTCAACAGTTTTACAATATCCAAGATCCCCAGACAGCTCCTGTATAATTTAGTGGCATTTGCCTTGTCTCAAAGGTGAACTGGCAGTAACACACTGGGTTTGTGCTCCTAACAACCTTTCCAGCAAGTTTTCAAATTAAGAATATGAGACTTAGATGGAAAAACAGCAATAAAAATGCTGTTAAACATTAAAAACAAAAAAGAGCGGCCAAATGCTCTCGTGGCTGGGATCAGTGAAAGCAACAGCTTCTCCATCACTTTTGATTTTTAATAAACACGGGAGGCTTGTGACACATTTCCTCTAGGCAAATCGGGCTGCAGCATTTCATTCCAGCTGCCTCATTTGCAAAGCAAACAGCACTTGCAGCAGCAGAACACGGTGTGCCCTCCCAGAGCACCACGGCCCTGCCACGGCTCCACTGCTGCCTCCACACCAGGGCAGCAGGAAGGAGGAACAGGAGCAGGCCAGGAAGTCTGCACAGCAGACTCACTGCAAACAGCCCCAAAGTTCAGCTTTCTGGTGACCCTCAGGAGCCTGGTGAAGACACAAGGCCACCCTGGACCCTCTGCCCACTCCTCCCTCTTCCTACCCCTGGCCCCCAACCCCATCCCAGGGCACTGCCAAGCTGGGAATGTAAACTGCACTCCCACTGGGAAATAACTTGTAGGAATCACTAGAAAATCAGTTTTTAAGGCTATTATTCCTGTCTGCTGTTCTCTGAAAAGTGGTGTGGAGAAGGGTGAAGGGGATGATGCCCAGCGGGAGGATTTTTAAAGCCTTGGACAAATCTGAGCAGCCCAAAGACTTCAATGTGAGGCTAGACAGCAATTCCACAGGGAGCACCAATCCCAGGAGTTAAATAAACCCTTATTTCAACTGGCCAAAGCCTGACCACACACTAAAAAAGGCTAAGTACAGCCTGCAGCCCCTGTGCTGCAGCCACAGCCCTGCCCTGGCTGTTGCCCTTGGATCTGCAGCCCCAGGGTGCTCCTCCCACAGCTGGGCCCCCTTTCCCAGTGCTCTTACTGGGAGCAAAAAGCTTTGCTGGCTCTGCACGGGCAGCGGGATAAAAAAAAAAAAAAAAGGTTGAATTTTAAAGCTTCAGCTCTAGATGGAGCATTTCCCTCGTGGAACAGCAGGAAGGGTTTGTCCCAAAGGAAAGGCAGTGATTTCCCATCCCACTGGTCTAGATCACTAACGAAGCCCAGTTTAGACACTCCTGGAACCCTCAAGAGCTGCTGGTTTGAGGGTGGCATTTCTATGACACCACTTCCCTCCCAGCCAGGAAGATAAAAGTTGACACAGCAAAAAAGCTGGTAAAAGAAAAGGTGACAGAAGGAATAATAACCTGCTTGAAGTGCCTAAACTCCCCTCAAAGAAACCCCTCACTGAAGGCTAGGAATTCTCCAGTGGTGGAGAAGTTTGCAGGATTTGACCCACAGAGAATATCAACTGGAAAAGGCTGGATTCAGAGGGATTCCTTCTTTCCTGAGAGATTTCTTCAGAAAGAGAGCTGCCTCCTGCTTGGCTTGTGTCTATCCCACCAGTGAGGGGCTGGAGAAGGGGTGCAGAGCTGTCTCTCCAGCCTGTTTTGGGATATTTTGGGGTTGTTATGGCAGCTGTGTGCTCATTAATTACAAATCCTTTAGAAATTTCAATATCCATACCCCAGTTTTCCCAGGTAAAGGGAAGCAGGGGCTGGCTGGCTTTAGAGAGCAATTCCCACTTCCCAGAGACCCACACCTGGACACCAAAATGCTCTTTATTTATTTACTCCTGTAATTCCTGCCAACACCCTGCACTGACTAATGAGCCACACGTCTGAGGGTGCCCAGTGATCCCTAACCCGAGGGAGCTGCTCCCAAATCCTTTTTTCTCTGGAACAAAGTGACTGGGTGGCTCCAAGACACCTTCTCCTACAGCCTCGGGAGGGAAGGAGGGTGGTAACTCTTTCCTGGAGGCAGGGCAAGGAAAAATCCATCCCTGCCATTCCCACCCATCCTGAGAGGCTGCATCACACACACCTTGGATCTCCTTGACCTCAACAACACTTCACCTAAACCCCAGGCTGCTCAGGCAACAACAAAAATCTGCTTCAAGGAACTGCAGGACAAAAAGGTGATTCACAGGAAAACAGGACTGGGATCCAGCTGTAAGAACTGCACGTGTCTCAGGGCATGACAATGTCTGGCCCAGGGGTTTATTGAGCATGAAAGGCAGGGACGGGAGAGAGAGAGAGAGAGGCTGCAGTCTCCTTTCCACAGCTCTGGCTCCTCAAGGAGAGGCAGGTGGAGGAAGGATAAATCCAGCCTGGCTCCATGCCCAGAGCTGCCACAGCCCTGCTCTGTGGGCTGATAGGATCTTTTGCTTGACCACTTTCTAAGTTGGTGTTTATTTTCATGGATGAAAAGAAAATGAAGCTTTTATTTCTTGCCTACCAAAAAAGAAAAAAAACCAAAACCCCAAAATTGCAGCTGTGCAGAAAAAAAAAAAGCGCCTGATATTATTATTATCATTCTTCCAGCAAATCTCCTCTTAAGGGAGAAGGAAAAACATAAACAGAGCAGTTTCCTGTGACCCCTGTGGGACTGGAGTCCACAGGAGTCACAGGGATGTAAATATTTCTACAAAAGGAATTTTGGAAGTTCACAAATCATTTTTTGCTGCCAACTTTTCTCTAGGTAGTCTTAAATGAAAGGAAAAAGCCCTGGAGATAACCCCCAGTGACACTGGCTAATGGATATGGATCTCACGAGCAGGAATTTTCCTGATCCATGTAAAGATGGTAAATATTTTTATTTTGGTTAATATTTTCTTTCCAGCTCCTCCCTGTGAAGAATTCCTCAATGGCCTCTACAGGCAGATATCCCAGTGTCTGTGTGTCCTGGAATTCCCTTGCTTTGGGAAGTGTTTAATTCCAGCTACAAAATGTTTATAATGTCTCTCCCAGGAATGTGCAGGACACGGCACCCAAGGAATCACTGGGAGGAAAATCTGCTTCCTAAAACTCCTGAATATTCAGCCGAAACATACATTAAATAAACATGAATATACATGAATTAAACATTGTCTCAACAGTTTTAAACATTAAGACACTCGTCCGGAGGAAATTCCAGCTCCAAGAACATGTTGGGAGAGTTTAGGGAGCGTTGAGGAGCAAGTATCTGCTCTGGAAATCCAAAACCACACGGGCCATGCAAAGGAGGAGGGCAGGATGCTGTTTATCCCTTAGGAAATGGGGCTGGAGTCACCTGAAAGGTGTTAGTGGTGAGGATTTTATCCAAGAAGATGGCACTTGGGAGGGTTTGGAGATGGCAAAGAGCAGTGCAGCCTTGCCAAGCCCTGCTGTCACTGCCTGTGCGAGCTCTGACACTCGAGGCTTTGGCACTAAAAACAAGTGACACCTCAAGGGTTCCCACAAAGGGGCCCTCAAGTTCTGACAGGATGAGAATTTTCCATGCAAGAGTGAGCAGGACAGTCCAACCTGGACTGGCTCCTTCCACTGTGGGAAGCACAAGATGAGAAGGAGAAGGTACAGGATCAGAACAGGCACATGTCACTGCCAGTGACAGGACTGGCAGGGAAGGGAAGGGCTGAGGAGCAGCCAGGGACACTGTTCCCTTTGCTCTGAGCACAGCAAGTCCTGCTTGGTCCCACAGCACCCAAACCCTGCCCTGAAAACTCAACAGTGCTTTTATTCCTGTTTATGCATGGCTGCCACAGCCCTGGAGGTGTCCAAGGCCAGGCTGGATGCGGCATGAGCAGCCTGGGGTAGTGGAAGGTGTCCCTGCCCATGGCATGGGTGGCACTGGATGGGCTTGAAGGTCTCTCCCAGCCAAAACCATTCCATGAAGGACCTGGAGCTGATGGAGCCAGTCCAAAGAAAGCCATGGAGAGGTGGAGCCAGGCTGGGAGAGCTGGGGGTGCTCACCTGGAGAAGTGAAGGCTCCAGGGAGAGCTCAGAGCCCCTGCCAGGGCCCAAAGGGGCTCCAGGAGAGCTGGAGAGGGACTGGGGACAAGGCATGGAGGGACAGGACACAGGGAATGGCTCCCACTGCCAGAGGGCAGGGATGGATGGGATATTGGACAGGAATTGTTCCCTGGCAGGGAATGGGTTCCACTGTCAGAGGCAGGGCTGGGTGGGATGTTGGGCAGGGATTGTTCCCTGGCAGGGAATGGCCTCTCCCTGTCAGAGGCAGGGCTGGGTGGGATATTGGGCAGGGCTGGGTGGGATATTGGGCAGGCACCTGGGTCACCTGCAGCTGTGGCTGCCGCATCCCTGTAAGTGTCCAAGTTTGCCCAGGGTTTGCAGCAACCTGTGGAAGCTGTCCCTGCCCACGGCCTAGGTGACATTCAGGCCTGTCCCAGGCCAAGCAGAGCTGCAGGCTGAGGCAGCCCAGCAGGGCTCTCACCTGTGGGGGGCTGCCCGTAGGAGGTGGCGTAGGCCGTCTGCCCGTACGTGGCCGTGGTCTGCGGCTGTGTGTAGCTGACGTCGCTGGGCTGCCCGTAGGTCCCGTAGCTCTGCTGCCCGTAGGTCTGCTCCAAAAGGACACAGATTCAACCCATGAGCACAAGTGACCCCCAGGAACTGCAGCTGCTGAGCACTCCCAAAGCCAAGGCTGCTGTGAAAGTTTAATGCCGCGGGAAATTCTGGGTCAGCTCTGCAAGGAGGTTATGGAGTGGTTTTTCCCTGCCAAGACTGAAGGGACGGGCTCTTGCCATTGGCACCACACACCTCTGCTCTGTGGAAAGCAAACAGGAAAGCTCCCAGCTGCTCCCAGCTCCCACCAGCACCCACAGGCACCATCCCAGGGTTAACCCAGAACGCGGGAATGGGAGCGCTGCGAGGGCGGAACTGCACGAAGGAAAAGTCACTTCAGTGTCAAACTGCTTTGGTGCTGGCTAAAAGAAACCTGAGGAAGGTTTCAGTTAAGTTATTTGGAGCATTTTTCATGCCCAACAGCCATTAAATTGAAAAATGGGAGATGGTGCAGACACGGAAGGATGGGATGCATGGAACACCCAAAGCATCCCAGTGGTGCTGCTCCCATTCCGGTGCCTGTGTGTTCAGTGAGGGATCAGCTCTCGCCTCACCCATTCCCTGATTTTGTTTCCAAATCCAGCTTGAAAATCATTTGAGGAAAGGAGAGGAGCAGCTGTGCCCAGCAGTGCCACCAGCTGCCCAAGCCATGCCCTACCAGCTCATGCTGCAGGCACCAGCAAGCTTCCAACAGCTCCTGGCTTAGGATAAAACTCTGGATACAGCTCGAGGAGTGACACGGAGACAGCTTTAACCTCCAGACTCTGAAAGAATTCAGATTTCCCCGGACTTTTTGGGATATTCAGCCTTCCTGAACTCAGGGCACAGGTCTGAACCAGGAGCAGGAAAGCCTTGAGCACGTGAACACATCCCTGTCCCTGGAAGTTCCCTCCACCAAGAGGCAGGGAACGCTGCAAACTTCCCATGGACACGAGCCTACAGCTGAGATTAGCTGGTTAGGGGTTTAATTAGCTGGTTAGGTGTTTAATTAGCTGGTTAGGGGTTTAATTAGCTGGTTTTAGTTGCTGAGGCCTCCTGTTCCTACCCTTATCCTGCTCCCACCTTTCACCTCACCTACAACTGGGAGCAGCTCTTCCAGTTGTGGTCTCCAAAGACTTTTATTTTAAATAAGTCACCATCACCTTCCTCTCAGCCCACACTGAGCCTGTCTTCCTCCTCTTGGGAAGGAAAATTAAGCCTACAGCACTTGGTGAGGACAAGAATTTACCTTTGGAAACATACTTGGAGTTTGCAGACAAATGTGGTTGTAGTAACTTGGATTCTAAAGGTTAAAAATAAGCATGAAGTTAATCTCTTAAAGACCATCATTATTTTGCAGTCCAGCCAACTGAGAGTATGAACAGTTACAGCAACAAAAACTCCAGGAAAAAGCAGGTTCCCTCCTCCTCCTTTGTCCAATCCTGCCATTTCCAACAGGCAATTCCCCCCCTTTCCCCCAGTTTTTTTCTCTCCTACACCTCTGATTACAACACTCACCAGGGTGGTGGTGTCAAACACACACCAAGAATTTGGCTTTTCTGGGATCAGGAGTGAATAAGTTAACAAAAAGGGGATTGTTGAGGTTATTTCCACTTCTAAAAAGCACTTTGGGCTGGGGAGAAGCTCCGAGACAACTTTTAACCACGGACTTTGATGCTGCTGCTTGGAATTTCCAGCTTTCCTGGAAAACAGGTGCCTGAGCAGGAATTCCAGCCCCTCCCCGTGCTTTA
>NC_052030.1:1708106-1784400 GCF_015832195.1 Motacilla alba alba
CAGCGCCCCCAGAGGAGCCCCAGAGGCACCAGCTGCCTCAGAAACGCCTTTTAATCTGTGTTTTAGCTGCATTTTATCTCCCTGCGAATCAACACGTTGTCCTCATCCTAAAAATGTAATTAATAACAAGTTGCATCCTCCTTAAATGCTGGAATTCCTTGGCAGGAGCCGCAGCGGCCGATTCCGAGACGCCGAGATTTGTATTCATAAAGCAGGAATGAGGTTCAGGATTAACCTTTCCCATCCATCTTCATTTATTGAGTCGTTAATTAGAAGCCTCTAATTTCCCAGGCCGGCCCAGCCTGGGCGGGGAGCTGGAGGCTGTTTCATGGAGATGGATTTGGCCGGGATGGGCTTGGAAAAGGAGCTGCTTCCCACACGAGCGTCCTGGGGGCAGCAGGGAAAACCCTGGGGCATCCCACAAATCAGAGCGTGGCAAATCCACGCTAACCCCCTGCTCGGTGGTGTTAACAAGGCTGGGTTGGGTTTTCCTGGGATCCTTGGCAGTGGGGTTTGATCTCGGGATTAATTCAGTTTGAAACCCGAGCGGAGCCGCGGCTGGAGGAGTTGATGGGCTGTGACTGCTGGGGGATGTGCGCAGGTTTTTAAGCGTCCCACCGGGACAAACGAGCTGGAACAGAATATTGATGAGCCCTGGGAAGGCTGAGGGTGGCTTGGGGACAGCACGGGGTCAGGCAGGGTCGGGAGCAGTGAGGGAAAAGCAGGAAAATCCCGGTTTGCTGGACGGGAGGGAAGGGTTGGCCTCCCTGATACCCCCGTGCTGCCACGCCGGGGGTTCCAGAGCCCATTCCAGAGGCTGCTGTGGGTGCTGCTTCCCAAAACACCCTGGGCATCCCAAAATCTCCAGTTTGGAGCAGCTTTTGGGAAGGGAGGAGCGCTGGAGCGTCCCGAGGAGCAGCTGGGCTGCAGGGCTGCCTCGCCGGCTCCCCTGGGAATTATTGCCAGCTTTTGCTTTTTAGGAAAACAAAGCAAACCTCGCTCTGTGCCGTTTGGGACAGGTGGAATTTTTCCATCTCTGGATCCATGAGCTGTATCCCAGCGCTGCCTCCCCTTCCCAGGAGCTTGTTTTCCTGTCAGTTTTTAATGGAGCGGTTTGGGAAAAGTTTCCCTGATGAAATGGGGCGGAGGGAGGGATCTGAGGGGATTAATGAAGCCAAATGCTCCCATCCACAGGGACAGGAGAGGCGGCCCGTGGGACTGGGGGGGGCTGTGGCTGATAGCCAAAAAAAAAAAAAATTTAAATAAATATGATTATATTATATATATAATTGTATAATAAATAATATAATATAATATAATATAATATAATATAATATAATATAATACATATTATATTATATTATATTATAGTATATTATATTATATTATATTATATTATATATAAAATATATGTGTCCATATATAATTGTATTATATATTCTTAAATATATAATATAATTATGTATTACATGTTATATCTAGATTATTCTTATATAATAAGAATTATATTATATATATTATTCTTAAATAATATATATAATAAATAATATTAATAATATATAATAAATAAATAATGTATATAATAATAGAATATATTAGAATGAATAAATAACCTATATTAAATATATTATTAAATACTATATTATAATGTATAATATTTGGGATCTAAACAAAACAAGGAGGTATTAAGGAGCAATCAGATTTCTTTTTTGCAAATATTTTTATTATTCTTATTTTTAGTTTAATTTATTTTTATTTATTCAACTTTCTAATGAATTATTTTATTTTTAAGCATTGATAGTGTTTATTTATTTTAATTTCTTATTTGTTCTAATTAATTTTGATTTACAATATTTTTTCTTCTTACTTTTCATTTATTTGTACTTCTTAATAATTCTAATTAATTTGTTTTATTTTTTGGAGTTTTTAATTATGATTTTTACTTTATTTATTTTGATGTATTTTTATTTCCAGTTAATTTTAAACCTTTTCATTATTATTTTAATTATATTTTATTTTAATTAATTTATTTTAATTTCTAAAAATTTAATTAATATTATTTTGTTTACTTTCATTTTTTATTCATTCTAGTGAATTCATTTTAATTTTTAAGATTTTTAATGATTTTCTATTCTTTTGTTCATACATGTTTTAAATATTTTACAGTTATTCAAAAATTCTTTATTTTTAAAAAAATATATATTACAATCATTCAGGAATTTTTTCCTGTTAAATTTTTCATATTTTACAGTTATTTTGGCCTTTCAAAAAATTTATTTTGATGTTCTCCTCTGAGAAAATGACTCCAGCAAACTCCTCATGCCCCATCCTCCACCCCTTGAGAAGCTTTTTCTCAACCCAAACCTTTCATTTCCCAAGCCTTTCCTTTTCCCCTGGAGCTGGAACTGGAAATTCCCATGAAAAGGCCGGATCAAGGGGGGAGGATCCAATTCCCAGCCCAGCCAGGGAGGGGAAGGAGGAGATTTGGAAAAGGAGGAGATTTGGGGTTTCCTTGGTGGGGGCCTTGAGCTGGGATCAAGGACCAGATTCCACCTGGATCATCCCTGGGGTGCTCCGAAGGTGCTGCTTGGCTCCTGGTGCTGCTGGATAATGAGAGTGGAGAGGAGCCTCTGTTAATTACAGCCTCCTCATTATGGGGGGTGAGATGGGGCATCAGCCTGGGGTGTCACCATCCCAGTGCCAACCTTTGGGGTGGCAGTGGGAGCTGGGGATGTTGGGGACACGTGGGGACACCTCCACCCCTGGAAAATCCCTTTCCTGGGGTGGTGAGGCTCCACAATGGGATCTCCAGAGCAGCTGGGGCTGCCCCTGGATCCCGGCAGTGCCCAAGGCCAGGCTGGACACTGGGGCTGGGAGCAGCCTGGGACAGTGGAAGGTGTCCCTGCCATGGCAGGGGTGCCACTGGATGATCCTGTGGGAATCTCTGTGGTCTTCAGGCCACCCATCCCTCTGCTCGGGAGCCAGGCTGGGAGAGCTGGGGGTGCTCAGCTGGAGAGGAGAAGGCTCCAGGGAGAGCTCAGAGCCCCTGCCAGGGCCTGAAGGGGCTCCAGGAGAGCTGGAGAGGGACTGGAGACAAGGGATGGAGGGACAGGACCCAGGGAATGGCTTCCACTGCCAGAGGGCAGGGATGGATGGGATCTTGGGAATGGGGAATTGTTCCCTGGCAGGGTGGCAGGCCCTGGCACAGGGTGCCCAGAGCAGCTGGGGCTGCCCCTGGATCCCTGGCAGTGTCCAAGGCCAGGCTGGACACTGGGGCTGGGAGCAGCCTGGGACAGTGGGAGGTGTCCCTGCCATGGCAGGGATGAGATGATCCTTAAGGTCCCTTCCCACCCAAACCATTCCAAGATTCTGTAACACAGAGAAGCCTCTTGCTGGGAGGCAGTGCCAGCACTGAATCAATCATGCAATAGTTGGGTTGGAAGGCACCTTTAGGATCATCCCATTCCATGGCCAAGGACACTTTCCGCTCAGCCAGGCTGCTCCCAGCCCCATCCAGCCCATAAACACTCCCAGGGATGGGACCTTTAACCCCTGCAGGGCTGAGCAGGGAGCTGCCACCCTGTGTCCCACCGCATGGCCGTGTCTCTGTCCCCCTCCAGGCGGGAGCCTCTCCAAGCAGGACTGGACCATCCAGTGGCCGAGCACGGAGCCGGGCAAGGAGAACAGCCCCGGCTGCCCCGCGGAGCCGGGACCCTGGGGCAGGACGCACCCGAGCCCCAAGCTCCAGCCCAAGTGCGGGCAGCACCACTGCCACGCCGGCTCGTCCCACGGCGCCATGTACACGCACGTGGACCGCCTGACCGTGGAGGGCCACCCGGGGCTGTGTCCCCCGCTGGAGTCCGGCCACCGCTCCCTGCCGCCGTCGCCCCGGCAGCGGCACGCCGCGCACACCCCCCCGCGCACCCCCAACATCGTCACCACCATGACGCCGCCGGGGACCCCGCCCGTGCGCCGCAGGAACAAACTGAAGCCCCCCGGGACGCCCCCGCCCTCGTCGCGGAAGCTGATCCACCTCATCCCGGGGTTCACGGCGCTGCACCGGAGCAAATCCCACGAGTTCCAGCTGGGCCACCGCGTGGATGAGGCGCACACCCCCAAGTAAGTGGTGGCCCGGGTGCCGGTGCGTGTTGGGAGGGGTAAACCTCTTCCCGGCGCCTTGGGAAAAGGACATTTGTCCCTGAATAACGTGTCTCGTTTGGAGGTTTCGCGTGGGAATTCCTTTTTGCAGCTCCTCGCAGAGGGGATGCTGTGGGATGGTGTCGGATCTGCTCCCCCGCGGTCTCATTTTGGGGTGGATGGGGAGCGGGGGTGCTGTGGGATGGCGTTCTGCTCCCCCGGGATCTCGTTTTGGGGTGGGTGGGGAGCACCCAGGGGCTCCAGGATTGCTGGCTGGCAGTGCCGGGATGTGCGGTGGGAGGGCTGGATTTTCCAGCTGCTGCACGGGAATGGCCGTGAGAACTGCGTGGGGGAGCGAGCGCACGCCGGAGAGAGATGGGAATAACCATCTTCCAGCTGGAAAGTGGGTAGATGGCTTTATGAATCCTCATGGAGAGGCCAGTTGGTGTTCTGGAGATCCCTTCCCATCCCTGGCGGTGCTCGGAGCGCGCTCTCCCGGCTCTGCCGCATCCCCGCGGCTCCTGCTCTGCGGCTCCGCTGCCGGCAGAGGCTGCTGCTGCGCAGGGAAAGGATTCCCTGGCATCCCCACATTCCCTCCCCAGCCCTTTCCTCCCCTTCCCGTGGCCCTGCTCGGAAAACCTTTCTCCTGCCATGGCATGGGGTGGCAGAGGGGACTCGTGGCCGCTTTGGGACATCTTCTCCTCTCCCTGAGGGTATATCGGGATGGAGCTGGTCCAAAGCAGGATCCCAGGACACACTGCTCTTTCGTCCCAAAAGTCGGGGTTCTGGAGGATAAAAAGGCCGTGCCAGAATCCTGGGAAGAGTCCTCTGAGGGCTGTGGAGGGAGCATGGATGCCCTGGCACAGCACAGCCCCTCTGGCCTGTCCGTGGTGTTTGGGCAGCTCCAGCTGGGAATGGGAAGGGTTAAATCCACGGAGGTGCTCCCGGTGCTTGACCTGGAGCTCTCCTTGTTGGGCAGAGGGAATCTGAGTGGTTTGGGGGTGGCAGATGTGTCTGGTGGCCTCGGCATGGCGGTGTCACTTGTCCCCGGGCTGTGGCTGCCGTCGTTGCTCGAGGTGAGGGTGATCATCCACCCTCCTTTTCCCCTGAGCTGGGAATTTTTGGTCTCCAAGGGCTTTTAGCTTTTGGGAACAAAGCCATTTCAGCTGGAAACGCCTCCTGGAAGGCCACCCTCCCCCTCGTGCTTGGGCACTGGAGGAGTGTTTGCTTTGTTGGGTCCCCAGGAGCAGCCTCTCCCTCCTCCTGCTTTCCTCGGCATTCCAGCCCCCAGTCCATGCTGTGCCCTCAGCTGGAGAAGGTCTCACCGAGGGCAGAGCTTGCCCAGGGTTGGTCACTGGGTGTCCCCTGATGATCCTGAGCTGAAATTGCCGGGCAGCACCGGGATGGGAGGGCTGGAGACGCTGGGAAGGCTGGATGGAGTCAGGCAGGGACCAAAGGAATTGAGGTTTGGGCTGGAAGGGGTTAAAGCTCATGTCATTCCAAGGGCAGGGACACCTTCCAGCACTCCTGGTCACCCTGACATGGAATCTTCTGGCCACTGATTCCCCAGTGTGGGGAGGGGGTGCCTGGAATTCCTTGCAAAGGGAAGGAGCAAGGAAGGGCATGCAGATGGAAATGTCACACAGGGATGTCCCCTCTGCCTTCATCGCTCTCCACCTTCCTGGCACAGGGTGCCCAGAGCAGCTGGGGCTGCCCCTGGGTCCCTGGAATGTCCCAGGCCAGGTTGGACATTGGGGCTTGGAGCAGCCTGGGACAGTGGGAGGTGTCCCTGCCATGGCAGGGGTGGCCCTGGATGAGCTTTAAGGTCCCTTCCAACCCAAACCATTCCATGACTCCTTTCCCTGACCACAGCCAGTTCTCCCAGTGCCTCCAGTGCTCTCTTCCCAGTGGTGCTGGGCAATTTCAACTCCTGATTAGGGAATTAATCAAGGGAAGAGCCAATATTGACAGGGCCCCGTTGTGCTCCAGGGGCTGCTGTGCCGGGTTGGATCCGGATTCCTGCAAACCTCTTGGAGAAGCAGGGAACTTCATTTTCTCTAATGGCACTTAATGATTTTGCAGGAGACAACCACTAAATCCTGCCTGCTAATCCCATTAGTGCTTCGGGATTGTAATTAGTGCATTAAAGAGGCAGCTTCTTCTTTTTTCCCTCTTTTTTTCCAGCACAGCCCTGCTGGAGTGGAAGCTGTTTATTAGCCTGGATGAGGTGGAAAATGCCTGGCACAGATAAAAAGTGGATTAAAATTGAAATATTTTCAGGCTCTTCTCAGCTAATTGTTATTTTATGGCAATGGAAGTTGAGGATGGGGTTTTTTTATGCCACGCGTATGCAACGTCCCTGAAGTCCGAGTCCTCTGTGCCTCCAGCAGGAGGGAGCTCAGGAGCTCATCCCTGGAGGAGGATTTGGAACCTTCCCTGAGCAGCCCCTCCTGGTTTTGGTTGTGCCCCTGGGCCCTTGGGTTGCTTTGGATTGGGGCTTTCTGTTCCCTGTGTCCTGTTCCAGCACGGAAGGACGGGCTGGATAAGGACAGAGGAGAGTTTGAGGACACTCCTGGGGATCCCAAGTGCTGGGTGGGATCTCCTGGAGTGATCTGGGGTGGTGATTTAACCCCATCCTGCCTGGTCTCTGCGAGGACCCTTCTGAGATCCTCCCAGGAGGGAGGTTGGTGTCCCTCAGGCTCATTTATGGAATGGTTTGGGATGGAAGGGACATTAAGGACCATTCTTGTCCCACCCCTGCCATGGCAGGGACACCTCCCACTGTCCCAGGCTGCTCCAAGCCCCAGTGTCCAGCCTGGCCTGGGACATTCCAGGGATCCAGGGGCAGCCCCAGCTGCTCTGGGCACCCTGTGCCAGGGCCTGCCCACCCTGCCAGGGAACAATTCCCAATTCCCAAGATCCCATCCATCCCTGCCCTCTGGCAGTGGGAGCCATTCCCTGTGTCCTGTCACTTATCCAAAGTCTCTTTATCTCCTCCCCAGCTCAGGATGGGGTGAAAGGGGCTCTGGGGAGCCAGGGGCGACTTTGGCAGAAGGAGAAATCTCTCTCCCCATGAGCTGTGGGTTGGGATTAAAGGAGTGGAGCCCTCAGGGTTCTCCGGAGCTGCTCCCCCTGGATTTTTCCACCTCGGCACAGACAGAAAATAAAACACCACCATTTATTTGTGACAGCAGCAGCAGCGACCGGGTCCCCTCCCGAGCAAGGCCACCGTGTACTGCGTGATTCCCGATGACAGCTCATAAACTCCTTTGAATGTTGTGTTTTGGATCTTATTCCCAGCGTTTAATCCATCATTTCTGTGTGCCAAGACCTTCTGAGGCAGGGGTTAAGTCTGATTTTTTTTTTTTTGGAGCTCCCAGCCTCCAATTTTCCTGCATGGAGTCTCCAGCTGTCGACCGTAACTCCGAGGTACGGAACATTACTCCTGAAAAGATCCCCTGACTTCCATAAATCCACAGCCCATAAACATCTCAGGAATGGTCCTCAAACGGAAACAAAACATTGAGAGTGGCTGATAAAATAATGCCCATTTAATACCTCATGAATTCCACGGGCCATTGGAGTCTCTCATGGATAGTTAATGATTATCCATCAGCCAGGAGCCAGGAAAGAAACAAACTCGGAATGGGAGGTCCCAAAAATCCATTAGTTGGGGAACAGAAGTCCAGCTCGTTAAGGGCGTGTGTTAACCCTTGGAAGGAGTGGTGGACTTTACCCTTAGACCCATCCTTTGGCCCATCTTTTGTCTTCTGACCTCTGCCTAGACCCACCCATCATCCTTGGACCCATCCTTAGACCTTATCTTTCATCTTTGGGCCTCCCCTTGAACCCATCCTTCATCCTTGGACTCCTCTTTAGACCTGGCCTTTGGCCTATCCTTTATCCTTTATCCTTTATCCTTTATCCTTTATCCTTTATCCTTTATCCTTTATCCTTTGTCCTCTACCTAGGCCCACCCATCATCCTTGGACCCATCTTTATACCCGTCCTTCATTTTTAGACTTCGAACCCATCCTTCATCCTTGGACCCCTCTTTAGACCTGGCCTTTGGCCAGTTCTTTGTTGCTTTGCCCATCCTTTACCCTTTGACCTCTGCCTAGACCCACCCATCATCCCTGGACCCATCTTTAGACCCGTCCTTCATCTTTAGACCTGCCCTTAAACCCATCCTTCTTCACCTCTGGACCCCTCATTAGACCTGGCCTTTGTCCTTTGGCCATCTTTTATCCTCTGACCTGGACTTAGACCTTTTCTTTGTACTTAGTCATATCCATCATCCTTGGACCCGCCCTTAGACCCATCCTTCATCTTCAGACCTGTCCTTTACTCATCCTGGGATCCCTCATTAGACCCATCCTTCATCCTTTGGCCCGTACTTAGGCTTCTCCTTTATACTTAGAACCACTCTTCATGTCTGGACCCATCCTTAGACCCGTCCTTCATCTTTAGACCTGTCCTTGAACCCACCTTTCATCCTGGGACCCCACATTAGACCCACCCCATCTTCATCCTTTGGCCCACCCTCCCTTCTTTGAGCCATCCTTCATCCTTTGGCCTGTACTTAGACTGTTCCTTTGGCCTGTACTTAGACCCACCCTTCACCCTTAGACCCATCCTTAGACCCATCCTTCACCTTTAGACCTATTCTTGGACCCACCCTTTATCCTGGGACCCCACGTTAGACCCATCCTTTGTCCTTTGGCCCATCCTTAGACAGATCCTTCATCCTTTCCCCCATATTTGGACCCCTCCTTCATCTTTAGGCCTGCCCTTGGGCCTGTCCTTCATCCCTGGACCCCTCCTTAGACCCATCCCCTGACCCCCCCTTCATCCCTGGCCCTTGCAAAGGGGAGCTGAGCCCGAGCCCTCCTCTGCCTCCCAGCTGTGGCTCCTTTTGCCACGCTGCTGTCTGGCCAGATCCATGGACTCCGTTCCTCCAGGAACGTGCTCTGGGAAGCAGCTGGAGAGGGCGGATCGGAGCACGACCCGGCTGGGCTGAGCCCCGGGGATGTGCTGAGCTCCAGCAGCTGCTGGACAGCGTGGGGCATTTTTGTGGTGCACCTAGGTCAGGTTTGGGCTGGGACGAGGCTCCTCCAGCTCAAGGCAGCTGGATTTTGGCTAAATTTTCCATGAATCCTCCTTATCCTGTGTTGCTGCCCTGACATACCGGGTGTGGGTGTTTTCCTGGTGGAAAAACCTGTTGGTTCAAAGCCTGCTGAGGGTTCATTTCCTTCCCTTTCGCCCCCTTGGCAGCAAGGTGTTTTTTTGGTGGGATTTTTCCAGACTGGGATGAGGATTTCCTGGCTGGGTGAAGTGAGACGTGAAGTTCAGATGTGACCTGGTGATAGAGCACATCCCCAGCTTCTTCTTTTCCTTTTTCCTTGAATTATTTCCAACTTTAACTTTAGACACTTTCTGTCCTGGGGGTGTTTTTCTCTGTCCCACATTACAAATTCCTGACAAGGGGATATTTCCTGTGGCACTTGGCCAAGTCTACTGCCCAACTGGGGCCATCATGGCAGAGAGGTGAAAAACTGAATCCCAGACCTCAAAAACCTGGGAGCAGAGGGTCCAGAGGTGAAAAACTGAATCCCAGACCTCCAAAAACCTGGGAGCAGAGGGTCCAGAGGTGAAAAACTGAATCCTAGACCTCAAAAAACCTGGGAGCAGAGGGCACAGAGGTGAAAAACTGAATCCCAGACCTCCAAAAACCTGGGAGCAGAAGGTCCAGAGGTGAAAAACTGAATCCCAGACCTCCAAAAACCTGGGAGCAGAGGGCACAGAGGTGAAAAACTGAATCCCAGACCTCCAAAAACCTGGGAGCAGAAGGTCCAGAGGAGAAAAACTGAATCCCAGACCTCCAAAAACCTGGGAGCTGAGGGCACAGAGGTGAAAAACTGAATCCTAGACCTCAAAAACCTGGGAGCAGAGGGTCCAGAGGTGAAAAACTGAATCCCAGACCTCCAAAAACCTGGGAGCAGAGGGCACAGAGGTGAAAAACTGAATCCCAGACCTCCAAAAACCTGGGAGCAGAGGGCACAGAGGTGGAAAACTGAATCCCAGACCTCCAAAAACCTGGGAGCAGAGGACACAGAGGTGAAAAACTGAATCCCAGACCTCCAAAAACCTGGGAGCAGAGGGTCCAGAGGTGAAAAACTGAATCCTAGACCTCCAAAAACCTGGGAGCAGAGGTCTTCTCCACCATCCCCATCCCACCGAGCAGCCTGTGCTTAGACTGTGCCTCAGATTTAATCATTTAAGCTGGTCCTAAATCGGCCCTGATGGGTCATTAATTCTGCTGCTCCTCAACCTTGATAATAATGACGTTTCCCCTTGTAGCAATTCCCATCCACCTGGTGGATCGATGATTTGATGTTCTGCATGGGCAGGATTCAGGAGAGCATCCAGGCAGCTCCTGACATTCCCCAGCTTTGGAAGGGCAGGTGGGCTCCTGGCGCTGGGGATGAGCAGGAGATTGATGTTTGCAGAGCAGGTGGATGCAGCGGGACGTGCCCAACGTGTGGAAATAATCCATATGGAGCATCTTCCCAAGGTGGCACTGGCACCTGGCGTGTCCCAGCCCTGGGGTGGCAGCAGGAGCAGGGCAGTGCCCGTCCCCTGGGACTCACCTCAGATCCTGGGGTCACTTTTGGCTCCCTCATGACAAGAAGGACCTGGAGGGGCTGGAGCGTGTCCAGGGCAGGGAACGGAGCTGGGAAGGGGCTGGAGCCCCAGCAGAGGCTGAGGGAGCTGGGAAGGGGCTCAGCCTGGAGAAGAGGAGGCTCAGGGGGGCCCTTGTGGCTCTGCACAGCTCCTGCCAGGAGGGGACAGCCGGGGGGGATCGGGCTCTGCTCCCAGGGAACAGGGACAGGAGGAGAGGGAACGGCCTCAGGCTGGGTGGATTTTGGGATAATTCCTCCTGGAAAGGGTGGTCAGGCCCTGGCACAGCTGCCCAGGGCAGTGCTGGACCCCCATCCTTGGGGAGATTTAAGACCTGTGTGGATGTGGCACCTGGGGACATGGGTGGACTCCATGATTTCAGAGGATCCCATTAATTCCATGATCTCCAAGCTGTTATTTATCCTGAAAACAGAGCCCAGCCTGGAACTTCGGCGAGGGGCAGAGTGTGGCAGTGCGGGAATTTGGAGAGCAAAACGAGCAGCATCTCTCCCCGTGCTTCCAAATCATCCCCCTGATTAATCTCGCTGCTGCTGCCGGACTGTGGAGCTGTGCACAGCTCCTGGAATGTGTCCAGCCCCCTCAAAGGATGGTTTGCACACTGTGAGGTGACAGTGATGAGTGGCCCCCGGACCAGCCTGGCTCCGTGCTGGAATGCTCCCGCTGCTCCGGGCTGTGGCGCTCCTTAGGAGGGTCATTAATGTTAATTACGGCCCTGATATTCCATCCAGAGGCGCTGGAGCTTTACCGCGCTCAGAGGAGAAACTTCTCACCGTGTCCTTTAATGAGGAGTTGAGGCTCCTTTCAAAGCCAGACGGGCGTGAGGATGAATTTAGATAAGGATCAACATCCTGGCAGAGGTGGCACCGCATTCCTGGCGCTCCAGCTGGGAGGGAGGGCAGCACAGGGCAGGGGCTGTGGGCAGTGCTGGCCAGGAGGGCACTGACCACTGCTGGTCTTGGCACTGCCCGAGCTCTTCCCAGCTCTGTCTTCCCGCTGGAAAGGTGGGGAGCAGCTCCCCTGTTCACTTCTTTGTGGTTCAAGAGGGTGGTGGGAGCTTCTCCTGACCCTCCTGCCATCCCAGCCCTGACCCTCTGTGGTGGCCCAAGCAGGTGCTGGGTGGGCCAAGCGCTCCAGGGGGTTCCTTGGCAATAATGGGATGAAAACCAGAAGCAGGGAGTGCTCCTCAGAGTGCAGAGGAGGCACCAGAGGTGCTCCAAGGGCTGGAGCCCCTCTGCTCTGGAGCCAGGCTGGGAGAGCTGGGGGTGCTCCCCTGGAGAGGAGAAGGCTCCAGGGAGAGCTCAGAGCCCCTGCCAGGGCCTGAAGGGGCTCCAGGAGAGCTGGGGAGGGACTGGGGACAAGGCATGGAGGGACAGGACACAGGGAATAGCTCCCACTGCCAGAGGGCAGGGCTGGATGGGATGTTGGGAATTAGGAATTGTTCCCTGGCAGGGTGGGCAGGCCCTGGCACAGGGTGCCCAGAGCAGCTGGGGCTGCCCCTGGATCCCTGGCAGTGCCCAAGGCCAGGCTGGACAGGGCTGGGAGCAGCCTGGGACAGTGGAGGGTGTCCCTGCCATGGCAGGGGTGGCACTGGGATAAGTTTTAAGGTCCCTTCCTTCCCAAACCATCCCGGGATTGTCCAGCCTGGGGCAGATCTGCCCCACCTGCCTGAGCTCTTGTTGTCTGGGGATGGGAAACCCCCTCAGGGTGCCCCAGTCAGGGGCTGAATCCCTCTGGAAGCTTCTCCATCTGACGGAGACCCAGCCCAGCAGCCCTGGCTGGCCCCAGCTCACCCTCAGTGCCCTTGGGTGGCCCTCAAAGAAACGTAACGGTGGCAACCAAGAAAACAGAAGGGGCTTAATGAGAAACAGCTCCAGCTCCAGGATCCTGGCAATTACCTCTGGCAGCTCCTTCCTGCCCCTGTCTGCTCCCAGTGCTGCTCCTGCAGCCCCGAGGAGGAGGGAGGGGGGAAAAAAAACCTGTTTGGCTCAAACTCCCTTCAAAGAATTTGCCAGCTTTATAATTTGCAGCTGTAATAAAAAAGTTCCACTTTGTGCTTGGAAAAGAGAATAATAGATCAGTCAGAGTCGAGCCTGGAAATTCAGGCACCCAGGGAAGTGGGGACAGGCACTTGGATAAATATTTAACTGCTGAGGCTTTGATATGAAGGAGCTGCTTTTCCTCTGGCCAGGGGAGGGAGGATTGCTGCCTCTTTATGGGAATGAGGAGGATAAATGGAACATCTGGAGGATATTTTGTGTTTATTTCTTTATCCCAACCCCAGCTCGTTCAGGAGTGTGAACATTGTGTGGAGCTTGTTCAGGTTTGGGTGGAGAATGAAGGAACTTCAGCTTTTCAGGCAGGTTCAAAAATTCCACTGCCTTGAACGCTGAAAATCCTTCAGAAGCTGGTGCCATCCTGAGTGCACCAGAGGGATTTGGGATGTGGGATGGCTCTGGGCACAGAGCTGTGTGTTTATCCCGGTGCCAAAGGTGACCTGGTGCCTCCTTTGCTGGCTGAGATGGCTCCACCTGGGCTGGGTTTGATCCCAACTCCCCAGAGCTGTTTGGGAATGCTCAGACTCCTTAGCCTGGGTGGGGTTTTAAATGGTTTATTTGGGAATCCTTGGAGAAAAAGGTCAGATTTTGCCATCTGGGTGCCAGTATGGGAACAGGAAGGGAGAAGTGGCAGAAATTCTGGAGAGGGGCTTTGGTGAGGAGGGGAATGGCTTCCCACTGCCAGAGGGCAGTGATGGACGGGATATTGGGAATTAGGAATTGTTCCCTGTAAGCACAGATTGAAGCTGTGTCTACCCCTGGATCCCTGGGACAGTGGGAGGTGTCCCTGCCCATGGCAAGGCTGGGATAAAATGATCTTCAAGCTCCCTTCCCACCAAATCATTCTTGCCTGAAACAATGCCAGAGTGAACCTGAGTGTTTTCTTCCTTTTTTTTTTACCATTCCAAAGAATGCCAGAGTGAACCTGAGTGTTTTCTTCCTTTTTTTTTACCATTCCAAAGAATGCCAGAGTGAACCTGAGTGTTTTCTTCCTTTTTTTTTACCATTCCAAAGAATGCCAGAGTGAACCTGAGTGTTTTCTTCCTTTTTTTTTACCATTCCAAAGAATGCCAGAGTGAACCTGAGTGTTTTCTTCCTTTTTTTCCATTCCGGTGGATGCTGCTGGTGGAGGAGGCACGGGGGCAGCACTTCACCTGCTCCTTGCTCTGATTTAATCGGGAATATTGTGCAATTAAAGCACTCCAAAAGCCATAAATCTTCGGGGCTGAATCCCGGCCGGGGCCACGCTCTCCCGGCCAGCAGCAGCGATCTTTAATCCTTTGCAGCTGAAATACCGATGAGAGGATTTTTACTTTTTTTTTTCCCTGCCACTCTATTTCCCTTCCTTTAAGAGCTTGTGTGGAAATTGGTGTGTGCCGACGAGGAGCGAAGTGGTGAATAAAACATCACCTGGCTCCGGGGCCGCAGGGGCAGCTCCTGCCTTGTGGCTCAATTTTAAATTAAACCCGTTTTAATTCTTTTAAATGGCAATAAGAATGGGAGTGACAACAAATGCCTGCAGAGCAGGTTGCTACTTACTCGATTTCCGGGTTTTTTAAGAGTTGGGAATGGAGGATTAGTGCTGCCAGAGCTGAGGAATTGTTGGGGTGTCCCCTTTGGGATGAGCCATATCCCAGGAGTATCACAGCCCTGTGAACAGTGACTCGATGTCTGGGTTTTCTGGGAGTTGGGATCGAGGTGAACCCTGCCAGGAGCTGACTGGGGTGTTCCCTTTGGGATGCTTTTTGGGACCAGCCATATCCCAGGAGCACCACAGCCCTCTGAGCACTGGGGTTCTGCTCTCTGTGACACACGGATCCCACTGTGCCCATCCTCCCATTCCAGCTTCTCCCAGCACATCCTGCTCTTCCAGCCCCAAACCAGCCCGGGACATCCCAGCGGGGCAAAACCTCCCCGGGCTCCTTTCTGTGGCAGTCCCGCACCAAACGTGCCCTTCCTCCCCGCAGCGCAGGCTGTCAGTCCCTGCCGGCTCCTGGAGGCGGTGACGGGCCCTTTGTCCCGGTGTCCGCTCCTGTTTTCCAGCGCCTCTGGAACCCTCTGTTCCCCCCCAAGCCGGTGATAAGCGTTGGACTGATCCCCCCGAGCAGGCGGGGATGAGCCATTCAGGCGGGATTGACACCTGAAGGCATTTGCATTAAACGCTTCAAACTCGCTCGGCTTTTTTTTTTTTTTATTATTATTTTTTTCTATTCCCCATGTTCATCTTTTTAAATCCATCATTATGTATTTAGCAAATTCCTGCATGAAATTACGGCCCCAGTCGTTGCCGTTCACCTTTCTGAGGAGGAATCTCTCCCGGCTCTGATTTTCCCGAGCATCCCGAGGCAGGAATTGGCCCCGATGCTCCACGAGCTCTGCCCTGGCGGTTGGTTTGGGCTCTCCCGACCGAGGGATGCGCGGGAAAAAGGAGGAAAATGAGGAATTCGGGTCTGCAGAGGGTTAGCGGGTGGTGAGAGGTGAAGGAGAGCAGGATGCTGGGGGTGCTCACGATGTGCCAAGGGCTGAGATGCGGGATTTTGGGAAGGGTTTGGGAAGCCGAGGGCTGCGTGGAGCAGGGGCTGATCCCGATGTGCTGCTGGGGACCTGCAGCGAGGGGTAGAATTCCGGGAATACCCGGCTTTGGAGCCTCCTGGAGCAGAGAAGAGGGTGCGACAACCGTGGAGAGTGGCAAAAAAAAATAAAATAGTGGGGATGTCCAGATTTCGGGATCTGCTCCGAGTCTGGCAGGACAGGTGCCCTTGGCCCGTGGTGGCATTTTCCTGCCATCCCTGGAGGGTGCTGTGGGCATCTCCCAGATTTTAGGGGGCTCCAAGCCTCAGGATGGACCAGGTGTGGCTCTCTCTGCTCCCTCACACCCTTTGGGGGCAAAATAAAAAAAATATCTGCTCCATAATCCTGCCTCCCTTTCCCGAAGCAGGGCTGTCTTGGGCATTATCCCTATGGAAAATCGAAATTAGGCAGACTTTAACCCTTGGGGTTTTTTTGTTTGGGTTTTGTTTGGTTTTATGTTTTGTTTTGGTTTTTTGATTGTTTTTTTTGTTTTGTTTTGTTTTGTATAATTTTGTTTTGTTTTGCTTTGTTTTTTAATTCCCCTTTTTTGCCTCTGCTGTCCTCGCAGAACTGGGAGCCTGGCACAGGGAATGGGGTTCCGCCTGGGATGGGGAATTTAGGCTGGGAGGACAAAGATGCATTTCCAGCAGGTTTTTCCCCACTTTGGGTAAACGAAAGGAGGATGGAAAAGTTTGCCTTGGGCACTGCCGGGGATCCAGGGGCAGCCCCAGCTGCTCTGGGCACCCTGTGCCAGGGCATCACCAGCCTCCCGGGGAGGAATTCCATCCCAAAATCCCATCTAAACCTCCCCTCTTTTAGTTTGAAGCCATTTCCCTTTGTCCTGTCACTATCTGTGGAATCATGGAATGGTTTGGGCTGGGAAGGACCTTGGAGATCATCTCATTCCAACCTGTGTAGGAGAAAGGATGGATGATGGATGGTGGATGGATGATGGATGATGGATGATGGATGGATGGATGGATTGATGATGGATGATGGATGGATGATGGATGGATGGATGATGGATGGATGGATGATGGATGGATGGATGGATGGATGGATGGATGATGGATGGATGATGGATGATGGATGGATGGATGGATGGATGGATGATGGATGGATGATGGATGATGGATGGATGGATGGATGGATGATGGATGATGGATGGATGATGGATGATGGATGGGA
This sequence comes from Motacilla alba alba, assembly GCF_015832195.1. Lineage (NCBI taxonomy): Eukaryota > Metazoa > Chordata > Aves > Passeriformes > Motacillidae > Motacilla > Motacilla alba. Next base: position 1,724,759 of record NC_052030.1, read on the forward strand.
TGATGGATGATGGATGGATGATGGATGATGGATGATGGATGATGGATGGATGATGGATGATGATGGATGATGGATGATGGATGCATGGATGGATGATGGATGGATGGATGGATGATGGATGATGATGGATGGATGGATGGATGATGGATGGATGGATGATGGATGGATGATGGATGATGGGATGATGGATGGATGGATGGATGATGGATGATGGATGATGGATGGATGATGGATGATGATGGATGATGGATGATGGATGGATGGATGGATGGATGGATGGATGGATGGATGGATGATGGATGGATGATGGATGATGGGATGGATGGATGATGGATGGATGGATGGATGGATGGATGGATGGATGGATGATGGATGATGGATGGATGATGGATGATGGATAGATGGATGATGGGATGGATGGATGATGGATGATGGATGGATGATGGATTGATGGATGGATGATGGATGGATGGATGATGGATGGATGGATGGATGGATGGATGGATGGATGGATGGATGATGGATGGATGATGGATGGATGATGGATGATGGATGGATGATGGATGGATGATGGATGGATGGATGGATGGATGGATGGATGGATGGATGGATGGATGGATGGATGGATGATGGATGATGGATGGAATGATGGATGGATGGATGATGGATGATGGATGGATGGATGGATGGATGGATGGATGGATGATGGATGGATGATGGATGGATGATGGATGGATGATGGATGGATGGATGGATGGATGGATGGATGGATGGATGGATGATGGATGGATGGATGATGGATGGATGATGGATGGATGGATGATGGATGGATGATGGATGGATGATGGATGGATGGATGGATGGATGGATGGATGGATGGATGGATGGATGATGGATGGATGATGGATGGATGGATGGATGGATGGATGGATGATGGATGGATGATGGATGGATGATGGATGATGGGATGGATGATGGATGGATGGATGGATGGATGATGGATGGATGGATGATGGATGATGGATGATGGATGATGGATGGATGGATGGATGATGGATGGATGGATGGATGGATGATGGATGGATGGATGATGGATGGATGGATGGATGATGGATGATGGATGGATGGATGGATGGATGATGGATGATGGATGGATGGATGGATGGATGATGGATGGATGATGGATGGATGGATGATGGATGGATGGATGATGATGGGATGGATGGATGGATGGATGGATGATGGATGATGGATGGATGATGGATGGATGGATGGATGGATGATGGATGGATGGATGGATGATGGATGATGGATGGATGATGGATGATGGATGATGGATGGATGATGGATGGATGATGGATGGATGGATGATGGATGGATGGATGGATGGATGGATGGATGACCCCTCATGGCAAGAAGTCCTTTACGAGGTGCCCATGACTGGCCTCACTCTCCAGCCCTGCCCCAAGGATGGGTTTTGATCCTTTTTTGCCCAAGAACCCCCAAACAGGATTTGCTCCATGTCCCTCAGGCACTCCTTGTCCCCAAGCCAGGGGACAGGATCCCCTGTCCCTGTGAGCCCCCTGTGCCAGGGGGTTTTCCATGCGTGAGGATGCTCCTGCTGCTTTCTGTCCTCGCCCCCTTCCCTCAGGGTAGGGATCAAAGCCATGGGGCGATGGGCAGCCAGCCCAGTCACCCTGTTGGTTCCTGGTGTTTATTATTCTTCATTGGTTTTTCTTCTCCTGAAGAAACAGAGAGAGGAAAAAAAAAATCCCTCTCTGTCCAAAATCACTCATCCCTCCTAATAATGAGAGCTGTCAGCAGCTCTGCTTGGCGAGGAAATGATGCTCGCAGTAAATATTTGGTCTGGAACTGATTTATGGGTGGAAAAAAAATGAGATTAGTGCTTAATCACTGCCTTTCAGGAAGGGCTTTGGGCCGAGGTTGAGCTCAGGGGGTCTGGGGCCATGCCAGGGGAGCAGCACTGGGACTTTTGGTGGAGACCCCGTGGTGGGGTTGGGATTGAAGAGCAGCAGTGGAGGGGAAGGACTGGATTTGGGGCCACCAGGCAGGGTTAGATGGGATTTTGGAAAGAAATTGTTCCCTGGCAGTGTGGGCAGGCCCTGGCACAGGGTGCCCAGAGCAGCTGGGGCTGCCCCTGGATCCCTGGCAGTGCCCAAGGCCAGGCTGGACAGGGTTTGGAGCAGCCTGGGACAGTGGGAAGTGTCCCTACCCGTGTCCTTTAATGAGCTCTAATGTTCCTTCCCACCCAGCCCATTCCATGACTCCTTTGGGGCTGACCCCAAGCAGTTCCAAGCCAGGAGAGCTGCTCGGCTGGACCTGCCTGGAACCATCTACCCCATCCTGAGCCCAGCACACCCAAAGGGGTCCTTGCAGCCACCCTAAACACAGCAGCAGCTTTCCTGTGTGAGGAAATAATTAACTTATTAGAGGGTGGTTTAATTTTCTTCATTAAGAGGCCATTTCCTATCGCCTGGCAGGGCCAGATGCCCCCAGGCTCTGCTGGGAGTGGTGGGACATGCTCAGCTCCAGGGCCTGCCCACCCTGCCAGGGAACAATTCCCAATTCCCAATATCCCATCCATCCCTGCCCTCTGGCAGTGGGAGCCATTCCCTGTGTCCTGTCCCTCCATGCCTTGTCCCCAGTCCCTCTCCAGCTCTCCTGGAGCCCCTTCAGGCCCTGGCAGGGGCTCTGAGCTCTCCCTGGAGCCTTCTCCTCTCCAGGGGAGCACCCCCAGCTCTCCCAGCCTGGCTCCAGCCCTTGGAGCATCTCTGGTGCCTCCTCTGGACTGGCTTCAGCAGCTCCAGGTCCCTGCTGTGCTGGGACACAGAGCTGGATGCAGTGCTCCAGTTGGGATGCAGGGATTATGGATGGAACATTCCAGGAATCCTTGAGGTGTTGCACTGCCAGGATGCTCTCGAAGGATCTCCGTCCCCAGTGCTGCAGATCTCCAGCGGGCTGAGCTGATCCTGCCTTTCCCTGGGCTCTCTCTGCTCCTCACTCCGTGGCAGCCGGAGCGGGAGCGGATGAGCCGCAGCGGCTCCGAGTGCCAGGATCCTGCAGCCCGGCCCATCTGAGCCACCAGTGTCACTCTGCATCCCAAATCCTTCCGGTCTGCCGCAGCTTTGGGACCATCTGAGCCAGCAGAACAACACCGGGCCTTGTCCCAGCATGGAGAAATGGGGCAGGAGGGAGAAATTCTGCAGAATTTCATTTCTGAGGAACTACTCCCGGTGTTTTGGGTTGTCCACACCCCGGCCCTGTGCCTCGACAAGCTGATTCCTGGGAATCTCTCGGGGTCCCTCACATTCCCCTCTGCAGCCCACCCTTGCCTGGGCCCTTTATTTGATGCAGTGACATTAAATGTGACCATTCAGGGGATTTGACAAGGTCAGCAAGGCTGAGGCTGACCAGCTTTTGGACCCAATGATTTTTTTTCTCCCAGGTTCTCAAGAGGAAAAGCTCTGGAATGTTCCCTAGTGAAAATTGCCTCTGTTTGATGGCGGGGAGGGATTGGGAACTCTCACAGGGAAGTTGCATTAATTATCACATGGGAGAGGATGAAGCAGCACCCCCATCCCACGGTGCCACCAGCCCGTCCCCAACTCCTTTCCCTTCACTTTTCCCTCCTTTCTCCTCTTTTCCCTCCCAGGGTCAAGAAGAAGAACAAGCCCCTGAACCTCAAGATCCACAACAGCGTGGGGAGCTGTGAGAACATCCCGGCCCAGCGCTCCCCTCTCCTCTCCGAGCGCTCCCTGCGCTCCTTCTTCGTGGGCTACCCGCCCTTCCTGCCCTCCACCCCGCCCGTGCACACCGAAGCCACCTTCTCAGCAAGTGAGTGCCCGTGGCCCCCCGGATCCCTCTCCCGGGGGTGGGACATGCCAAGCAGAGGATGGGACTGGGCAGTTTTGGAGTCAGTGGTTTGCAGGACGTTGGTTGAGCGTTGTGGAATGAGCCCAGCCCTCGTGGAGGTGCCTCATGTTGGTGTTTAGAGATCTGTGGGTGCTTCTGGGCAAAGGTAGCCCCAAAAACTTGATTATTTCTGGTTTTTTGGGAAGGCCACGAGGTTTCTGTGCTGTCTGGGTTGGTGGCACTGCCTGGATGTCACCTAAAAGTGACTTTTTTGAGGGCTGCTCTGTAAACCTTTGTGGTTTCACCTCTGTGTTTAAACCTCTCCTGCTTGCTGGAGGTGGGGCTGATGTGGAGTTTTGGGAAGCCAGTCCTGGTGCAAACCCCGTGGAGTTGATCCCAGCAGCCAGCCCTGATCCCACCTGACAGGGCTTTGTCCTCTCCCAGGAGATGCTGGTGGTGGCACTCACTGGGTGGGTTTGGCCCCTTGAGCTCACCCAGGTCTGGGAGGAGCAGCCTGACCCTCATTCCCTGGTCCCAGACCAATGCTGGGATTAATTCCACAGGGATTGAGACTTTTCCAAGCCAGGCGTGGCTCTTGGCCCATGGCAGCTGCTGGGAGTGATTCCCAGCCAAGTTCCCTTTGCCTCTTGTTCCTCAGCTAAAACTTCCTCCAACTCCACATCCAGGCTGGGTTTCTGTCATGCTCCCTTCCCTGGATTTTCCCCTTGTTTCCTGTCTGGAAATGTCTTCTTGGCTTGTTTTGAAGTCTTCCATTCATTCCTCCTGCTCAAGAAGCAGGATGGAGAAGGTTTTGCAGCCAAAGAAGGGCTTGCAGCCAGTTCCCTTCCCTTCCCTTCCCTTCCCTTCCCTTCCCTTCCCTTCCCTTCCCTTCCCTTCCCTTCCCTTCCCTTCCCTTCCCTTCCCGGGCAGCCTGGGATCACTGAGGGCTCATCCAGCCAGTCCTGCTGTCCTCTTCCTCCTGTCCCCTTGGCTCTGGGGACAGTGGCACCTGGCAGGAGCTCTGCAGGCACACGATGCCATTCCCAGAGATATCCAACGCCCGACTCCGGGTTCGCCTGGGGCGAGGGGGATTTCTGCCCTGCTGTTTCCCACATGGAATTGTCTGTGCTCAGATCGCAGCCCAGACCGACAGAGCAGGAACCACGGACCAAACCCCATTCCCAGCCCCCCCCGAGTGTCTCCTTGGATTAGCTTTGCCTCGGTGCTGGGCTGTGTGCCGTGCTGTGACATCCTGCTGGAGCGTGGCACCGCCGCAGCACGGCGCGATGGGAAGTGATGGGCTGGCAAGTGACTAACGCTGCCGGAGAGGTGTCTCCTCTCATTTCCCTCCGACTTCCCTGGCTGCTGGGAATGTTTTCTGGGCTGGGTGGGAGCTGGGTTTCCCCAGCTGGTTGATCCCTGCATCAGTGGAGCTGTTCTGTCGTAGCTGAGATGGAGACAATACGAAGCAACACACTCCATTTGCAGAAAGCTTCGGCCTGTCTTTATTACAGCACGCACGCTTTTTATACATTCTTAGAAAGCTCCTAAGTCCACACTTCACTCGTCGGTCAGGAGAGACAAACAAAGTGCTCATTGGAATGGGCAGTTGCAGGTTTCTCTTATTTATCCTTCTCTCTTTCTTGGTTTCTATGTCAACGACCTTGTTAGGAAATTCTTTCGGGGCAAACACGGATGCTCTGATCAAACTCCTCTCTGGCTCACAGAAGTCACTGTAAAACCTCTTCCTCACTGTTTGGTCCGTGCAGGATCAACATCCGTGTGGGAGTTACGCCAAGCAGGGCAGATGTTTGTTTGTAGGGAGCAGAATCATGGGATGATTCGGGCTGGAAGGGAGCTCGAAGCTCATCCACTTCCATGGGCAGGGACACCTCCCACTACAGCAGGTTGCTCCAAGCCCTCCCTGCATCCCAAGGATTCCCTGTCCCCATCCTTGTGGTGGTTCAACAGCTGAGCTCTCCACAATATCCCATCCCTATGTTTTTTTCTAAAAATCCCTCTTCCCTTTTCCTCCTGTGGGAGCAGCACAGCAGCACCCAGATGCTCTGCATTGCTGTGGAATTACTTCCCTAAGCACGGAAACACAAAAATCGTTGTTGTTGTCAGCTGGAGATGGGTGAGGGGAGCCCAGTGAGGCCCTGTCCCTCCCTGGCTGTCTCTCCATGATTTCTTTTCCGCAGCCTTGCTGCTCCTGGCAGGAGCACGTTCCCATCTGAGTCATCCCTGCCCTGGGTCAGGAGAGGGTTTGGATGCTTCCCTCTGATTGTTAACATCCCTTTGTCCTGATGGGAATGGATTTTCACAGAGGGCTGGAGAGAGCTGCCGAAGGAGCCTCTTCCTCCAGTAAATCTGGCCAGGGGAATCACAGGATCATGGAATATCCCGAGTTGATCCTCAGGGATCACTGATCCAGCCCCTGTCCCTGCCCAGACCCCCAACAACCCCACCCTGGGCATCCCTGGCAGCGCTGGCCAAAGGCTCCTGGAGCTCTGGCAGCCTCGGGGCCGTGCCCATTCCCTGGGGAGCCTGGGCAGTGCCAGCACCCTCTGGGGGAAGAACCTTGCCCTGAGCTCCACCCAAACCTCCCAGCACAGCTCCAGCCGTTCCCTCTCACTGTCACAGGGCGCAGAGACCTGAGCTGCCCCTCAGACGCTGTAGAATAATTGGGTTCACGTGGTCTCCAGGGATGTCCCCTCCCTGCCCAGTCCTGTGTGACACCTCCATCACACCCCCTGTGCTGCTGCTCCAGCCATGTCTCTGGGGGGATTCTCCTGAATCCCGGTCCTGCCTCTTCCCCTTGGCTTTGTGAGTGAGGAATTTGCAGTTTGAGGTGTTGAGCATGAGCGGGATCCCCGCCAGGGATGGCCAAGTGACAAGTGCTGAGATGCCACCAGGGCTCCTTGAGCCCCCCCAGCTCCTGGAAGAGCCCCTGGAGGGCTGACCTCAGGTAGGTTTGGTGGACAGGGTCGGGGTGGGAGTCCCACAGCCCTAAATCCAGCTTTTCCTTTGGAAAGCACCAGGCTGGACCCAAGGACATGACAGTGGTGTTGAAGGTGACATGGGGAAGTAGCCAGTGCCCTCCATGCCCCCTCTCCGTGGTGCCCCCATTGCCAGTGCTGGGGTGGCTTTGTGGGGGACACTTCTCCCTAACGCTGTCCCAGCCCCATCCACCTCCAGGAGGGCACTTCCCAAAGGGAACCTCCTATCTTGGGGACCAGCAGTGGTTCCTCCTCCCTGCCCTGCCCTGCATGAGCCGTGGCAGGAGCACTGCCCAGCTGTGCTGGCAGCACAGCTGGCAGCTCCTGCAGCCACATCTGGCCACAGCTGGCAGCGAGGCTCCGGAGGGTTTCCCACCCTTGGCAGCGGAGTCGGAGGGCACAGCTTTGTCTGGAGAAGCCTAACTGAGCCTGCAAGGCTGGGAACTGGGGGGGAATCCCCATGGCAGGCTTTAGGCCAGCTGAACGTGGCATTTGAGCTGGGTAAATGGGATCGTCACGTTGGAAAGGGGAACTGCCCGGGTTGGAAGGGGACTCTTTCCTCGCTGGAGAGATGCCCTGGGGGCAGCTCCTGCTTCAGGTGATCCCCTCTGCTCTGGCTCAGCTTTGGTTTCATCCTGCTGGATCCATCCTGGGTCATCCCTTCCACCCACTGGACCTGGCTGTGATCCACAGGGTGGGAAGGGACCTTAAAGGCCATCCCATTCCAACCCCCTACAGGGCACTTCCCAAATTCCCTGTGGAATATCTGCCACGTGCACTACTGGAGGGAGCAGGTGACTGCCTTTGTACCTTGAATCCTGCATGGATTTCTGTCCTGGGGTGGAAAGCTGCTGGAGCAGCTGCTCTGGGATCTCTCCCATCCTATTTTGGCCCTAAGAGCAGCACGAGCAGGGCCGGAGGTGTCTCATGAAGGGACTTTGCTGCAGAGCCTCTCCCTGGGGCGCTTGGCTCCCAGCTGGGAGCGCACGGGAAGCAAAGCCAGGGTGCTGGGGAGACACTGGGACAGTGTCCCTGGAGCTGCCACAGGATGAGACACTGGAACTCTGTCCCTGCAGCTGGCACAGGGTGCCCAGAGCAGCTGGGGCTGCCCCTGGATCCCTGGCAGTGCCCAAGGCCAGGCTGGACATTGGGGCTGGGAGCAGCCCGGGACAGTGGGAGGTGTCCCTGCCATGGCAGGGGTGGCACTGGATCATCTTTAGGATTCTTTCCCACCCAAACCATTCCATGGACATTTTGATTTGTCTCTGGACTGGGATTTTTGCCTGGTGGTGGAGATACTCCTGATCCTGGATTTCTTCTGCTGTTGAACTCTTTTGGGAAGAGGCTCCACCCCAGTGTCTCAATCTCTCCATGGGACCCATCCACTTTGGGAGCATTTTGGTGACATTTGGGATTGTTTAGGATAAGTGCAAAGCCTCCTGGCCATTTCTTGGCTTTGCAGTGGCTCATCCTGGGATTCTTACCAAGTCCACTTCCATCGATTTTCTCTGTCCCATCCATAATGGGGACATGTTTGCTGTAGTAGTGTTGGATTATGGTCTTTCCTGACCACTCCACAAATCCATTTTCCACACAGCAGGAGAAGGAGGGTTTGTTTATCCAGCTGTCTCCGTGATGGATAACACGCTCCCACCAGCTCTCTGCCATCCAGACAGGGGCCACGAGATGAGGAAGGGACATTTGTGGCAGAACAGCCCCCATCCCTGGGGTTCAGCACCGCTGCCACCCCTGGAAGATGCTCCGGGTGTCCTTGGAGAGGGTTTGTGGCTCTCTGAGGGCATCACCGCCCACCCCAAGGAGGGTGCAACCCCAAAATAAGGAAATAGGGAGGCTCGGGTGCTTTTCTCCACGCAGGCCGTGCCCAGGCAGCCCAGCTGGGACCCAGCCGGAATTCACAGCGGGGGCAGCGGGGGCGTCACGGCCGCGGCAGCACCGCCGTGTCCCCGTCACCTCCGAGGCGCGCGGATGCCACTCAGGAGCGGCGCTGGCTGTCACAGCTGCCTGTCACCGCCGGGGAGCGGGGTGGCAGGGCTCTTGTGCCGTGTCGCCTGTCAGGGACGCGCCGGAGGTGGCTGTCACCCGTCGCCCGGTCGGTTTTCCCCTTCCCGGCTGTGCTGCTGGCACAGCTGATCCCATCAAGCTGCGGGGTGTTGATTTTGGGATGAGCTGTGCCGCGCGGAGCAGGAGCCCTGACCTTTGCTGGGGCGGCGGAGGAAAACACGGGGGTGTCGGCAGGAGGGTGGCATTGCCCGGCACCGCGGCTGGGCTGTCCCTGGGCAGTGCCGCCACATCGGGGAGCGGGGTTTGGCTTCTGGGAGCCCCTCGGGAGGCAGGGATGGGGTGGCTGACCGGGGGAAGTCTCCATGGGGCTGCTCAGGGGGTGCCACCCTGCGAAATTCCGCTTGTGCCCAATGAAGTGCCAGCTCGGAGCGGGAGAGGGCGGCGGGGGGAATTGGGTGAGAGGAATTATGGCCGGGAGAATTCGGATTTTTGAGGCAGGCAGGAGGCTGCTGGTGATAAAGGTTTGAAATAATGACTGGCACGGGGGCAGCTCCCGGGCGCTGGAGCGGGCGGAGGGAGGGAACAGGGAGAGAGGGAGGGAGAGAGGGAGGATGGGGGAGAGGGAGCCGCAGCCACGCTTCAAAGCGTGCGAGGATCAGCCGGTCCCGCGGCCTCTTCTCATCACAAGGTCCCCACGACAGAGCCCGAGCGTCCCACCCTGAACCAAGACCTGCTCATGGGGGGTTTCCCCCTCGTAATTAGCGCTAATTATGGTAATGTGGGGGGTTTTCAATGAGAATGCTCCACGCGTGCTGGGGGGAGGCTGCTGCATCTCCCCCTGCGCATCCCCCCGAGTTAACACTGCGAGGAATCCGGGTGGAGGGGAGACTCCCCAATTAACTCCAGAGCCCCCGAGCCCTCGGGGCTGATCCCCGGTGCCTCTCCCTGCCCTCCTGCCCCGCTCCGCTGCTTTTCCCTCCTGCCAACAGCGGCTCTATTGTTAAACGCCGCGATCCTACGTGGCTCGCTGCCGCTAATGAAGGTAATTAGCTGTGAGTCACGTCGGGCTCATTTATGTTACGAGGTCAAAATCCCCGCTACACTTCAATACATTTGTGCAGCGAGCACATTTAGAAAGTAATTAAAAGGCTCAGCGGCCGCCGTTGCCTCCATCCCCTCTCCCCCTCGCCGGGCTGGCAGGATTTAATTGAGGCCAGCCGAAAGTTAGTGGGAATAAATTGTGGCTGATAAGGCGGAGGTTGTAATTTAATTCCGGGAGAAGAGCTGCTCTGGCCGGGGTGTTTGGCTCTTCAGGCAGCGGCGTTGGAGGGGGGGTGATGACAACTCAGTTTTCTGACAGCATTAGTGAGGGGGAAGGCGTGAGGCTGGGCATGGAGGGGTCACTCACCTCTGGGATTTGTGGACCAAATTCCCACCCCTGTGAGGTTGTGGATGTGGAGACAGCGGAGGGATGCTGGTCCAGCAGCCCGCGGTGAGTTGTCACAAAGACTGGTGAGAAAATATCAAAAATAGCAGCAATGTGGTGCTGGGGACATATCTCCCCTCCTTGGCTTTGAAGGGAGATTATAAAAACTGGGGAGTGACTTTTCACACGGGTGGATAGAGCCAGGACACAGGGAATGGCTTCCACTGCCAGAGGGCAGGGATAGATGGGATATTGGGAATTAGGAATTGTTCCCTGGCAGGGTGGGCAGGCCCTGGCACAGGGTGCCCAGAGCAGCTGGGGCTGCCCCTGGATCCCTGGCAGTGCCCAAGGCCAGGCTGGACAGGGCTGGGAGCACCTGGGACAGTGGGAGGTGTCCCTGCCCATGGGAATGAGACGATTTTAATGTCCCTTCCCACCCAAACCATTCCATGCTTGTGTGGCTCTGACATCTCAATCGCTGCCTCTGCCTGAGGAATGACCAGAAGAAGAGAAGGATCCAGAGCTGCTGCTGCTCGGAGGTACTGGAGCAGGATCAGCTCGGGCTGCTCCCAGGATTTCCAGCCCGGGGAGAGGGATGTAAATGTAACCTTCAGCCGCCGAGCGCAATTAGAGCCCCGTGCCTGCCGCTATATTAAAATGGGATATTAAAGCAAACAGCGGCTCTCCCCGCTCCCTGGGCTAATATCCAGCGCCTGTTTAGCCAGGGATTTGCTGGCACTCTGAGCAAACAGCCGGGAGCCACCGCTGGTGCCCGGGAAACCTCTCAAATCCCCGAGTGAAAATCCAGCCTTTGGATCCCGGCATGGATCCGCTCCCGGGGCTGAGCATCCTGCGGGGCAGGACCTTTCCCGGGGCCGGGAGGAGCAGGAAGAGGAGGAGGAGGAGCAGCTTTTCCACCCTTGCCGAGGCTGAAGGAGGGTGTGGAATCCAAGCATGGCCATGCTCCTGATCGCCTTCCTGCTCCAGCGCTGCCAGAGAACTTCCCCCTTTGTCCTTTTCCCTTGGAGGGAGAGCACCGGGGCTGCTTTTAACTCTGTTTTTCCCCTGCAACAGGAATGGAATCACCTTTGGAGTGGCTGGCACTCAGCTTTTCCTCAGCTGCCACCTCAAGCCGTGATGTCTTGTTAAAAACTGACAGTTAGGCTGCTCCAGCTTTATTTTCCCTTTCATCCTGATGTGATTCCCAAAGTTGTGCAATCCTGCCCTGCCTGCACATGGGTGCACCCTCTCGTCTCCCCGCTCCAAACTGGGTGATGGGATCTGGGACAGGACACCCCGATTTCCACAGCCCCACAAATCCCAGAGCTCTCCTGCTTTCCAGTAGGGAGCTCAGAGAGGCATTCCAGGGGGAAATAGCAGGAAAACCCCAATTTTTGTGCACATCCTTTGCTCCCCTTCCCAAAAACCTGGGCCCCAGCTCTCGATGCAGTTACCAGTGCTGGTTTTCCTGGTCTCTCCCTGCAGATACGCTGTCAGTGCCTCGCTGGTCCCCGCAGATCCCTCGGCGGGATTTAGGAAACTCCATAAAACACAGGTGGGCCCCTCCCCGTGGCTGGGGGATGAGGGATGGGCATCTCCCTTCCCGTCTCTGCTCCAGGACACAGAGACTGGAGACGTTCCCTCTCCTTCCCGTGCTGGGCTGTGCTGTCCTCCAAGCCCATTTCAATTCCATTTCAGTTCAGATCTGGTTTAGATAAGGCTCGAGCTGCTATCAACAGATCTGTGTGTTATCTGTGACCTTGCCAGCCTTCAGCAAATTCCCCGTCTCTGGATTCTAACCCTTCCGTATCTCCCTGAAGAGGGAAGAGCACCGGGAAGAGTGCTGCTGTTTGATGGGAAGCTGCTTCCCGAGGGGCTGCAAACACTGGTCCCCAGGGCAGGCAGGGATTTTGGGGGGTGTCTGCGGTGGGAATCACGGGGAGCTGGGGTTGGATTCCCTTTGGAACAAGCTTCCAGAACCAAAGGAAGGCTCGGGGTTGTGTTTTGGCATCCCTAGAAAAATTCCTCAACACCTGCAGCGGAATTTGAGGGCAGCAGAGAGAGGATGAGGCAGGGCTCAGGGGATGAGTGAGGCTTCAGCTCTTCCTCTCTGTGTTTCTCTCCGCAGGTTTTCCACCAAGTACTGGATGTCTCAGACCTGCACCGTCTGCGGGAAGGGAATGTTGTTCGGCTTAAAATGCAAAAACTGCAAGTATGGCGCCGTGCCGGAGCTGTTCGTGTCACTCCTGAAACCCGCGAGGGGATAAGCGGGGTTTTGCCGGGGGAGCCGAGCAGGGCTTCGGGCAGGGAGAGACCAGCCAGGCTCCCGCCAGCTCACCCTCACAGGAAGCGTTAACGAGCTGTGGAATTGGGTGAATAACACCCCGAAGCAGGGCTGGGCTGGTGGCTGGGATGGGATCAGGCTCCTCGGGGAGGATGTGCCCGCCAGACCTCGGCTCTGCTCGCTCCAGAGCTCTGAGTCAGATCCTGACAGTCCCCCTTCCCCAAGCCTGGCTTTAGATCCCACGTTATGGAGATTCCCGGCGGAATTATCTGCAGGACATGGGGGATGGATGTGCCGGACCAGACAGGGATAGCTCTGGGCATCAAGTGGGTTTTGCCCACAGTTTTGGGCTGTAGCGTCCGTTTCTGCCGAGTTTTGGGCGCCTCTGCGTCCCGGCAGGGTCCCGAGGAGCCGAATCAGTTACGCCATGGTGCAAAGGAGAGGGGATGGAACGGGACAGGAGCGGGAGAACAGCGAGGCAGAGCCTGGGGCTGCTCCAGCTGCTCCAAATCCGCCACAGCCCGGCCCTGGACAGACCCTTGGGGAAGCTGCTGCTGCTGGGGCCGGGATTGCCTTTCCTGGGGCCGGGAGCTGGGGATGTGCGATTGTCTGCGGGTAACGGAGCGGGAACGACCGCTGCTGCCGCTGATTAAGCGCTGATGAGTTGGTAAATTGGGATTTAAACCTGCCGAGAAGCCTCGGTTATTCCGCAGCTGGTGGGGCTTTTCGGGAAGGGATGTTATCAAATACAGGGATTTTAAAGGGGTGATTCCCGTTGTATCCATGCTCAAGGAACTGGAGGCTTTTCCTGCCAGCTCTCCGTGCTGGAGGAGGCATCCCTGACCAGGATCAGGGATGCTGTGGCTCTGGCTGTGCAAATCCCGCTCCCTGTAATCCTACAGAAAAGAACAAATCCATTTCCTGGCAGTCAAAAGTTGGAAGTGAACACAAGGCATTTAGGTTTTTTCCAGCCTTGCCCCGGCGCTGCTTTCCCCAGAAAGCAGAGGGGAACCAACAGGTAAAACAAACAACCGGACCCCAAACCCCCCAAGCCTCAAATACCGAATTAATTCCTGCCTTTCCCTCTAGGAACAGCTTTGTAATAAAAGCTAACACGGGCAGCTCCTGAATTTTCATTACCCAGCTCATTGACTTGAAGCTGCCGTTCTTTTTTTTTTTTTCCCCCATCATTTCCCCTTGTTTTGATAAATCCTTTCCTCCTTTTTCCCTTTTCCCCCATGGCTCTCTGCCGGCCCGGCAGAGCGTGAGCTGGGGATGCGTTTCCATCCTTAATTAAGGAGGAATGGGAAGGATTTGGGAGTCTGCCTATGTCTATATGCATGACCCGGGGGTGAAGCCCTCCAGACTCCTGCTTTGGCTTTGGAAAAAAACCGGGAAAAGCTCTGCAGAATATCCAGAGGCTGTAAATCCTCTCTGGGTTTTGGCTAAATGTCCTTAATAAAGCCAGGAGAGGAGGGCACAATGGCAGGGACACATCAGGGACCAGGGCAGCCACTTTTCCCCCTCTGCTGCTCCTGAATTTGGTTAAGCATCCAGCAGCAGGATGGTGGGAACGGGGATTTCATGGAACCACGGAATGGTTTGGGCTGGAAGGGACCCTAAAGCTCATCCTGTCCCACCTTCCAGTACACCCTTCCCCCCAGTGCAGGACTCTGCTGCTTTTACTGCAGCCAGCTCTGGCAGAAGTGACAATTTGGGGCGTCCTCAAGTCTGGCTGGCCCAGAAAGGGGTAGCGGGGCAGAGCCTCCAGGTTTGGGAATTTCTGTGCTGCTCCATTGGGATGGAGGCGTTTTCCAGGGGTGTGCAGCCCCTGTGTCCTGCCAGTCAGCCCCTCCTGATTGTCCGGGATGTGCATCCCACACTGTTCCCCGTCCCTGAGCCTGCTGCTTGGGATGATGGGAAGCAGGGAGCCTGGAGGGCTCACGCAGACTGAGGGACCAAAGCCTCGCAGCCAGTCACCTTCCCAAGGGGAAAAGCAGGAAAAAAACCCCATCACAGGATCCCAGAATGGCCTGGATGGGAAGGGACCTTAAAGCCCATCCCATTCCACCCCTGCCGTGGGCAGGGACACCTTCCACTATCCCAGGCCTCGTCCAGCCTGGCCTTGGGCACTGCCAGGGATCCAGGGGCAGCCCCAGCCTCAACCTCCCTGCCAGGGAACAATTCCCAATTCCCAGTATCCCATCCATCCCTGCCCTCTGGCAGCGGGAAGAAGCTCCCCCTTATCCTGTCCCTCCATCCATCAATGTTCCCTTCTCACTCCTTTCTCTCTGTCCCCTGCCAGGCTCAAGTGCCACAACAAATGCACCAAAGAGGCCCCCCCGTGTCACCTGCTGATCATCCACCGCGGAGGTGAGGCCCCCCGCTCCCCGCTCCGAGCCTCCGGGGATGTTGCCAGCGGGTAAAACTTTCGAAAGCCCCCCGGGGGGTTCGGGAGCCGGACCCAGGCGGGGTCCCCGGCGGGACGGAGGCTCCCGAACCGCTTGGGCGCCCCGGGGAAATGTTACCCACCGTTTTTTCCGCTTGTAGGGAGACGAGCCGGTCGGGGCGAGGCAGATTTGCATTGCAAACCACTTCCACCCACCCTCCCCCTGCCTCCTTTTCTTTTCAGATTCCCCACCGCACGGGGTAAGTCCAACCAGGTTTTCGCCTTTTGCTTCTGTCGAGAGCTCAGGGCGGATGTGGGACCCCGAACCCCCCGGTGCATGCGGGGTCCCCGCGCCGGGGACGCGGCCGTGGCCCTGCGGATGCTCGTGGTGCTTTTTGGAGCTGCCTTATCCCGCTCTCCTGCGGGAGAGCCCGGCCTAAAATCCACACGGAGACAGGCAGGACCTTGCAGCAGGACGGCGGGGCGGCGCTTCCCACCTCTTTTCTTCCAGATTTTGGCTCCCTTGCTGGCCAGAGGACCGCGACTGCCTGAGGGAAACGCTTCCAATCGCTCTTGCCTTGAATTTTGAGCTCTTAAAGCTGTTCCTTTGTGTTAAAGATCCCCCCAAACCCGCTCCTTGCTTTAATCCCGGGGAAAACGATTGTGCTGGTGGCGCCTCAGAGGGGGCAATTTTACAGCCCCCATCCCACCCCACGCCCTCGCTTGCAGCAAATTTGGGTGGAAGCGGTTGAAGACCCCCCTCGTCAGGCTCGGAGCTGCTCAAACCCTGCCCGGGAGGCAGGGAAGGGGCAGCCGGGCTCCTGGGATGGGCAGGAGTTGGGATTTAGGGCTGTGATGATGCCAGAGCTGCCCGCTGTGTGTTTTAGGAGCAGCATGACTTTGGGGTGGCCTCAGCATCACTGAAATACCTCCCCACCCCCCAAAAACATCCCAAACCCAGCTCTTAAATCCATTATCTTGGAGTCAAACCGTTCCTGAACCCCCCCAACCTCCAGGCTGGCTTTACCCCCCAAAAATCTCCCTGCTGAGAGTGTCCTGAGCCGGCTCCTTCCCTTCACCCCAAAACGCTCCAGCAAGGAGCAGGATTGCGCTGGCTGAGCCCCGGCTCACGGAGGGGCCGTGGCAGCTGCTGGACCCCCCACATTGCCGCCTCACACCCCGGGGGGGTTGGCTGTGGCCGGGGTGCAGGAGGATCCCGAAGTTCAGCTGCCATCCGAGGCTGGAAGTGCCGCGGGAATCGCTTTGGAGAGCGGTCTGCAAGCACGGGGTGACCCAAGCGCTCCCGCTGAGCTTTGATGTCCCTCCCTCTCTCTCCTCCTCCTCTCCACCCCCTTTTCCCTCTCTCCCTTGTGAGTGCAGCGAGGTTAGTCCGGACAGAGTCGGTGCCCTGCGACATCAACAACCCCCTGAGGAAGCCCCCGCGGTATTCGGACCTGCACGTCAGCCAAACGCTCCCCAAAACCAACAAACTCAACAAGGTGAGCCCTGGGCCCCCCGTGTCCCCACCCTGCACGGGGACAGGACCCCCTGCACCCAGACATCCACAGCTTTGCATTCTTTGCAATCCACACCTTTGGAATTCTTCTGGCTGGAAAAGATCTTATAAGAAAATTGAGTTTGATTGCTCCCCCTGCACTGCCAAGGCCACCAGTGTCCCATGTCCCCAAGTGCCACATCCACATGGCTGCTGAATGACTCTACCCCTGCCCTGGGCAGCTGTGCCAGGGCCTGACCACCCTTTCCAGGAGGAATTATCCCAAAATCCGCCCTGGGCCTGCCCTGGCCCAGCCTGAGGCCGTTCCCTCTCCTCCTGTCTCTGTTCCCTGGAGCAGAGCCCGACTCCCCCGGCTGTCCCCTCCTGTCAGGAGCTGTGCAGAGCCACAAGGGCTCCCCTGAGCCTCCTTTTCTCCAGGCTGAGCCCCTTCCCAGCTCCCTCAGCCCCTCCTGGGGCTCCAGCCCCTTCCCAGCTCCATTCCCTGCCCTGGATATGTATCCAATGAAGTTATTTCTTTTAAAAATCAAACGGGATCGGCGCTTCCAGAACAGCCTGGATCCTGCTGTCCCAGTCCCGCTCCGTTGTGGCCTCTGAGCCTCCAGGTCCAAGCTGAATTTGGGGTGGTTTGAGGTCTCTGCTCCCAGTGGAGGCTTCAATAAATAACAAATTTATTGTTGCAAATAAAACCAGCCTGGAATTAGATTGTCCCTGGCGGAGCTGCTCAAGCCAGACCTGGCAGAGCACCTGGCTCACTCCTGCTCTGCCTTGATACAATAAACCCATCACAGGGCTGCTTCTGATGGAATTTAAAGCCTCTTGGCCTCCAGTGGAAAATTCCTTGGAGGAAGGGCAGGGTGAGGGCTTGGCAGGCTGGAAGTGCTCGGAGAGAGGGATATCACTGACCTGGTGGGGAATGGAGCAACAAAACCCCGAATTCCCGAAGCCTGGCTGAGCTCCTCCAGCCCTCAGCATCTTCTGGCTCTGGGGAAAGTCTGGGTACCAAGATGCTCCTGGAGACTGATTTTAAACCTTAATCTTTTTAGGAATTTCTTGGTGTGTGGATCTGCTCTGGTTTTGATGTTTTGGGGTGGTGCTTTTGTCGTGAGCACTCCCATTCAGGTTGAAATTTCCCCTGTAGATATCCTTATTTCAGCAGGGCCCCCTTCTTACTCTGGTATCTCTAAAAGCGTTTCTTTAAAGGTATCCTGAATAAAATCAGGGAGTGGCCGGGGTTGGAAGAGACCTTCAATTCCTCTAATTCCAGCCTCCTGTGAAATCTAATTGTTTTGACCTTCACTGGTTGCTTAAAGAAGAATTTACCTGACCAAGATTATTGAGCATGGAATTATGACCAATTTGGTGTTCCTGGAAAGCCCAGCTCATTTAAGAATTAATTAATTAGGACAGAATTACCTGCTGGGGAAGGCTCGTGCAGATTTTTAACTGTGGAGGGGAATTCTGTAGGGATGGGAATGTTCAGCACTGCTCAGCCCCTGCTCAGTGGCTCCAAGCTGGGCAGCAAGGGGGCAAATTCTGGCCTCGATTTTCCTTTTGGGATCGAAGATATCCAAGCAGGTTTTCCTGCCTCTTGGCTCTCAGTGGTCCCTTCCCGCCCGCCCCAGTGTGCACCCAAAATCGATGGCCTTGTCTGGGAAGTCAAGGAATGCTGAGGAACATCTTGGGATGCATTGGCTGCTCCTTCCTGATCCCTCTGCTCCCTGCAGGGCCCTGGGCTTTGGCTCCGAGGAGCTCAGCAGGGACTTCCAGGACCCTGCTGTCCCCAAGGATCGAGCCCCAAGGCGGTGGCCCCGATTCTGGCTTTGGTGGCTGTGCAGAGCCAGGAGATTTGTGGCACCCTCAGCCGGGGGTGAGGGTGGAAAAGGAGCCAATTTATGGTGGGAAATGGCCTTGGGGAATACAACCAGCTTTAGGAAGAGCTCTGGGTGTTTTCCAGCACTTCTGGCAGAACGGGTGGGATGATGTCGTATTGTATTTGCGGGGTGCCCTGACGAAGGCAGGAATGATGGATCTGACTCCATGTTCTCAGAAGGCTCAGTTATTGCTTTATGGTACTATATTATATTAAAGAATACTAAACTATACTAAAGAATACAGACAGGATACTTACAGAAGGCTAAAAGTTAATCATGAAAACTCGTGACTCTTTCCAGAGCCCCAACACAGCTTGGCCCTGATTGGCCAATGAGTGAAAACAACTCCCAGCAGAATCCAGTGAAACAATCACCTGTGGGTAAACAACCCCCAAACACATTCCACATGAGCACAACACAGGAGAAGCAAATGAGATAAGAATTGTTTTCCTTTTCTCTGGGGTTTCTCAGCTTCTCAGGAGAAAAATCCTGGGAAGGGATTTTTCAGAGGACGTGAATGCCACAATGTGTTTTGTCAGCTGGGGTGGCACCGACCAGCGCTGCTCTCACCACCTCCTCTCCTTTCCCTCCTTCCCCGTGTCCCTCAGGACCACATTCCGGTGCCCTACCAGCCAGATTCCAGCAGCAACCCCTCGTCCACCACGTCGTCCACGCCGTCCTCGCCGGCGCCGCCGCTGCCCCCCAGCGCCACGCCGCCCTCCCCGCTGCACCCGTCCCCGCAGTGCCCGCGCCAGCAGAAGCAGTTCAACCTGCCAGGTACTGCCACCCCCTCCCCGTGTCCCCCCCTGCCCCCTGAGGGGGACTCGTGCCCTCGGTGTCCTTGGGATGTGGGATAGTTCCCCCTAATTCCCTTCCTGGGTTTGCGCCGGCGTGGGGAGAAGGTGGAAGTAGAAATGAGGAGAAAAGATGAGTTTTGGATAATTCAAGCCCAAGGCTTGATCCAGTCTTGGAATCCTCCAGGGTTGGAGCCAGCCCAGCTTCTGCTGCTCTTGAGGCTACAAAGCCTTTCCAGGCATGGATTTTCCATTTTTCCATGGATTTCCAGGCATTTCGCCTCAGGCGCAAACAGAAACCAGGGGCTGACCCCTCTTTGAGGGCAAATTGGGGTGACCCTGAGATGTTTGTGAGGTGATGGGTCCCCAACAGGTTGGCAGTATGTGTGGGGTGACAGATGCCTCTGGGGATGTCTGATGTGGCTTGTCCCATGGAATCTGGACCTGGGATCCATCTGCTCCAGGAGCTCCATCTCTTCAGGGATGCTGGGAGAGGCAGGGAGGTCGCGGTGGCTGCCGGGCACAGAAGTTATGGAAGATGGCCCAAAAAGCTCCTCCTGTCTGCCTTCCTTTGGGATGTCCTGCTGCTCCAGGAAAGGTCCCTTCCTGGAGGGAATGGCTCAGCGTCACTCCTGGAACAGTGTCCACCTGCTCCCGAAATAGAGCTGGTGGGGAGAGGAGATCTCTGGGATGCTGAGGCACTCCTGGCTGTCCTGGTGGCCCTGCTTGGTCCATGACCCCCTTGTTGGACCAGCCGGAAGGTTGAGGTCCTGCACCCCCAAAATCCCAGGATTTATGAACTGGTGTGGTGGGAAGGAGGATCCGGATGGCTCCTCCAGAGGAGCCAGGCAGAATCTTCAGTCTCCATGGTGGTGCCTCCATCTTGAGCAGTCTTCAATGAGAGAGGAAGAGGAGGAAGATGAGGAGGAAGTTTCCTGGCAGAATCCATCACTGCAACAACAAACTCTTCCAGAAGCTGGGAAACCCCTCCAGCAATCATCCACCCATCGTGTGTCCAGAGAGGTGGCCATCCCAGAGTGCCTGGGATTCAGGCATGATCCTGGAATGGTGTGAGGAAGCCCTGAGCTTCACTCCCAGGAATGGTGTGACCCATCCAGAGGGTCAGGATTTCACCAGGCACAGCCCTGGAGCCTCCAAGATCTGGGAGGGCACGGCGTGAGTTCCGTGCTGGTGTGACCCAGCCCAAGGAGTTCTTCCAGAGCTGAAGTGTCCTGGTGTCCCAGCATCCCAGTCTGCCTGCTGGGCCAGCCCTGGACCCTGCCTGGCTCTGGGGGATCCAGCCTCTGGTAACCCCATCGTGGGTCACTTCTGCAGCAGACACCTCCCTGTGGGGTTTTTGGGACATTATTTCATGGATTTCACCCCCCTTTGGGGGACTTGGAACACATTCCCAGCTGGCAGAGCCAGAGCAGGGTAGGATCAGACCCTGGCATCTCTGGGGGTGTTTGCTCCCTGTTTTATTCCCGTCAGGAGCAGAGTGGGATCCAAAGCAGGACTTACCCTGCTTTCATCTTCCCAGCTGGGAAATTGATCCCATCAGGATGATCATCTCAGGGATTAGGATTTGAGCTTGGAAATGGTGACACGGTGACCTTCTCCTGCTGGAATTATCTCCCAGGCTCCTTTGATGTTGGCTCAGGTCCTGCTGCAGGGCTGAGGTCAGGCTTTGGGATCTCCAAGCTGGAGGGGGGAAGCTGAGCCATGGCCCTTGGGGCCTTGGAGATAAGAAGGTGACTTCTGAGCTGCTGCCAACCTCTGGTGGCCTCAGCTGCTCCGAGTTCTTCCCACCCATGAGCTGCCTGCCCATGGAATCAGATCAGTCTTTGGGCTGGAGATGGGAGCCAGTGGATGTTCCCAACACCCGGAGCCTCTCCGAGCTCTGGCTTTGGACAGTGGCTCCTGGGACTCCTTCCAGGAAGGACATGGCTCCAAAGCGAGGGAAAAAAGGGTGGAATGTGGTCCAAATGGGCAGCAGTTCCAAACCCATCACTTGGTGTCTCCATGATGCCATGAGGTTCCCAAATCCCACCTGAGGGCCAGGGCTCTAACCCTGCTGGCAAACTGGTGTCCAAACCCCACCAGTGACTTCATGGACGACGTCAACGCTCTCCAAATGGTGCAGAAGAGAAGATGGGGGGGGAAGAAATCAAGTTATAATCCA
Source organism: Motacilla alba alba (assembly GCF_015832195.1). Taxonomy (NCBI): domain Eukaryota; kingdom Metazoa; phylum Chordata; class Aves; order Passeriformes; family Motacillidae; genus Motacilla; species Motacilla alba. The sequence continues at coordinate 1,746,115 of NC_052030.1, forward strand.
GCAAAGGTGGTAATTTTTTGGCCTGGGCATCCTATGTGCCGTTTTGGGATATGGAGTATTCCATATGGGGGTATGGAAGTGGGAGAGGTGGGATCACACAGGAGGGGTTCACGCATCTGGGGCTGAGGTTTCCTGGTGAAGAGCTGGGTGCAGGCTGGAGCTTTTTTGAACTTTTTGAGCTTTTTATTTTGAACCCTTGTTCCTCTTTTCCAGCCTCCCATTACTACAAGTACAAGCAGCAGTTCATTTTCCCAGGTAAGGCTCTCTGGAAGTTTTTCCTGGGATGCTGGGGTTTCTCCTGGTGGGGATGGGTGCATGGCCAGCTCTCCAAACCCCTGGATTTGTGCCGGGGCGGTCGTGCTGGGGTGGGATTTCTCCTCAAAGCCTATTGATGCTGCCAGGTTGGGTGGCCCTAAGTGCCCCCCAGCCCCACTCAGGGTGTCACCAAATGGGACCTGGGGGTGCAGGGTGGGCTTTAATTCCCCTGGGTGCCCCCAGAGGTCTCTGACCCCTCTCTCTTGTTCCCAGATGTGGTGCCTGAGACGCCGACCCGAGCCCCGCAAGTCGTCCTGCACCCCGTCACCTCCAACCCCATGTGAGTGACCCCCCCTTCCCATCCCCCTCCCTCTGCACCCCAAATCCTCCAGGCCCCCATGGGTGCTCCCCTGGCGCTGGGGGCTCAGGTGGTCCTGGTGAGACCCCAGGGCTCTGGAAGGTTGAGAAGGAGGGCAAGGGGTTAATTTATAACACACAGCTCTTCACTGCAGGAAAAAAAAAAAGATGGATTTCAGTCCAAAAAGCCCAAGCCCAAGGGATTAATTAAATTATAATTGAATTATAATTAAATTAAAAGCAGATAACCAGCATATCTTTGCCACTTCCAATATTTTCAAGGCCAATAAACTTTAGGCTGAAAGTTGGGAAAAGCAGCATCTAATCAGTATCAGAACCATCCCTGCCCAGCAGGTCGAGCCCAAATCCATCATTCCTTGATGTCCTGGAGCCCGTGCTGCTCCCACAGCATCATTCCACAGCTGTGTCCCTCCTGATCCTTTCTCTAAAGGCCATTTTTGAAGGATTTCACAAGCCAGGGGTTTCAGGGACCAGGTCTGGCCCCGGTTTGTGGCTGGCTCGCCCACACTCTCCAAATTCCACTGGGGATCCAGTGGAGCAAAGGATGGAACCATGGTCCCATGGGAATTCATGGAAAAATGGTGGAGCCAAAGCCTTTTCTTTCCCCCCCTGCTTAAAGGAAGGGTCAAGACATAAGATTTTTGGGAGGAAACAGCTTTCAATATGCAAAATCTGTGATTCTCTCTGGCTCTCCCCCACTGAAAACATCCCATGGGAGCAATCCTGGGCTTGGCTGGGTTAACATCTCTGGATCCTCGGGAACAGGAATTTTGGCCTGGGATAGCGATGAGGAGGCAGCTGCTCCTGCAAACCACCCATCCATGGAGATGTTTTGCCACCACTTGGGCTTCCCAAGCTGTTCAAAATACCAGGATTGGCTCCTTTTCTGTAGGATCCTGGGATTCATAGTCTTTAGTGGCCGTGGAATGGAACAGGACTTGCAGGATCACCATGTCCGAGCGGCCTGGGGACCTTAACTCCCCTGGGAAGGGATTTTGTTATTTATGTGATTAATAATAACTATTTGTAATACATTTATATGATGTTTGAAACCACCCGGGCTGTTCCAGCTGATCCCTCATTCAGATTTTCCCTAATTCCCCATTAATTGTCAGGAGCAGCAGACCCCAATCACGGACCTGGGGGTGGGAGGTGCTGAGTGAACAGGGAAGGAAAAGAACTGGAAAACCAGTCAGATTTGGGTGCTTTACTGCAGGGAGAGGATCTCTGAACCCTCCACTTCTCCAAACTGATTGAAAAACTCCTTTTCTTTCCTTCTGCACTTCCGCTTTGGCTGGGGCTGGTTGCAAAGAAATCTTAGAAATCCCTGAAACGCCTCGAGTGTGGCCAGAGTCAGTGCGGGGGGTAAATCTATCCCTTTCCCTGGGTTAGTGACACCTTCTCCTCCCTGATCCCTTTATCCCTGGGGCAGGAAGAGGCACTGCTCCCCAGATCCCGGTGTTTTTCCATGGTGTTAATTCCATAATTCTTTTAACAGCCTGGAAGGAAACCCATTGCTTCAAATTGAAGTGGAGCCCACCTCGGAGGTGAGATGGCTCCTGTGCTTAATGGGCCTTGGTTTTAAGGATATCTTGGGGCACATTTCCTAGGAAATGGAGACGTTTCCCATCTGTGCAGTGGAACTGCTGATAATTGAATTAAAGTCCAGGCATCCGTGTCCCCACCCCATGGAGAGGGACCCTCCTGGGCTTCAAGTTTGGAATTCAATGAGGTTTTTTAGGAGGCATTAAAAATGCGGTGGGAGGGAAGATGAGGATGGAGCTTTTAAGGGGTATTGTAAATCCTGCAGGAAGTCTAAATGGACCATCAAGGGGTCTGGGAATAATGGGAATTGACAGAGCACAGCTCAGCCAGGGGAGGATGAAACTGCTTTAAGACAAATTAATTAAATCTCTGATGGGTCACAATGTTAAATTTAGCCCCAGGATGGGGTTAAATGGCTCCTCAGGGAAGCGGTGGAGTCCCCAGCTCTGGAGAGATTTAAAGCCCTGTGCATGTGGCACTTGGGAACACGGGCTTGTGGTGGCCTTGGCCATCCTGGGGAAGGGTTGGAGTCTATCCCAGATGGCTTTCCCAAACGAAAGGATTCCATGATTCTATGAAAATCTGGGATTCTGCCCACTTTGTGTAGAATGGGGCTGCTCCACTGGCGTTGGCAGGCCCCTGCCTGGTTCCTCTGGGTCCGAGCGAGCAGGAGTTGGATCAGTGGGGTTTTCCCCGCGGTTTCCTCCCTGGTTTACTGTTCCCCACGCCCTTTGCCCACCACAGAACGAGGAAGGCGCCGAGGAGGTGCAGGAGTCCGAGGACGACTTCGAGGAGATGAACCTCTCGCTGCTCTCCGCGCGCAACTTCCCGCGCAAGGCCAGCCAGACCAGCATCTTCCTGCAGGAGTGGGACATCCCCTTCGAGCAGCTGGAGATCGGGGAGCTCATCGGCAAGGGCCGCTTCGGGCAGGTGTTCCACGGGCGCTGGCACGGGGAGGTGGCCATCCGCCTCATCGACATCGAGCGCGACAACGAGGACCAGCTGAAGGCCTTCAAGAGGGAGGTCATGGCCTACCGGCAGACCCGGCACGAGAACGTGGTGCTCTTCATGGGGGCCTGCATGAGCCCTCCTCACCTCGCCATCATCACCAGGTTGGGGTCGTTTTTTCCTGTCCAAGAATTTGTTTTCCCTGTCCAAAAAATGTGTTTTCCCCATCTTTTTTTCCCCCAGTCCAACTTTGCCATTGGGATGGGTTTTCTCTCCTAAGGAGGGGATGTTCTCCGTGTGCTGTATCCATGTTCTCCATGTGCTGGGGTTTGCGGTGTGGAGGACACAGCAAATCCAAAAGTCTGCCCAGGCAGATCATTCTTCTGGTAGGAGGGAAACTCTGGACAGGAATGGTTTGTTTATCCAGAGGCAGGAAGCATCATGGAATCATGGAATGGTTTGGCTTGGGTTGGGAGAGGCCTTAAAGCCACTCCAGGGCTTTAAAACTTTCCACTGTCCCAGGTTATTCCAGCCTGGCCTTGGGCACTGCCAGGGATCCAGGGGCAGCCCCAGCTGCTCTGGGCACCCTGTGCCAGGGCCTGCCCACCCTGCCAGGGAACAATTCCTAATTCCCAAGATCCCATCCAGCCCTGCCCTCTGGCAGTGGGAGCCATTCCCTGTGTGCTGTCCCTCCATGCCTTGTCCCCAGTCCCTCTCCAGCTCTCCTGGAGCCCCTTCAGGCACTGGAAGACTGGGAGGCTCCTTGCGACTTTCAGGGGAGCGAGCTGGGATTTGGGGGCTTCCAGGCCACCCAACACCTCCACAGCTTTCTTGGTCTCAAGGCACTCCCAAATACCTGCCCTCACCCGCATTCCCAATGGGAACGCAGCACAGACTCTCTCAGTGTAATCCATGCTTGGTTGGGCAAAAAATCCCACCTGGTCTGGAGGCAAAGAGGCTGTGAGTGCTCCCAGAGCAGCTGTTGCCTTGGGAAATGACATTTATTCCAGGGAATTCCATGATTTCCATCACCTCCAGACCATGCTTTCAGCCATGGACTGGACATGGTCCTGCTTTTCTTCCCACCCTGGGTTGTTTTCTCCCGGAGAAGTTTCTCCAAGGTGAGGTTGAATTTTCCTCCTGGCAGCATTTCAAAAAGCAATGGAATGGCACCGCTTCCAGCAGCCATCAGTGATGAAATATTGCATCATCTTTTCCTAATGTCCCTAATTTTCCCTTGAAAGTGGCACCTCCCAGTCCCTGATCCCAGATGGGGTGGCTCTGCAGGTGCTCTGCTCCCTCTTTGTCCAAAACAAAAGGATTTCACCCCAAATTTGTGTTACCTCATCCCTGCTCCAGTGGGTTCATGGATTGCCCTTGCCTTGGGAGTTTCATCCTCCGGGGTCAGGGTGACTCCAAAGCAGGGCTGGCTCTCCCCAGCTGGCGACTGGAACAAACGATGCCTTTTATTCAGGACCAAAAATGAGCCATCTGGGGAAAATTCCGCAGCATTTCCATCTATTGGGTAGCTCCAGGCCAAAAGCTTTTGGGAAGTGTGCAAACACATGTATTGATGGATGAGTCAGAGCCCCCATCCGTGTGTCACACCGCGTTCCCGCGGGAACAGGCGGCGTCTCCATCCCGCTCCGCCGTCCCTCTGCAGCCCCCATTTGCTCAGCTTTTCAGGGCTATTCAATAGCAAAACCTGGGGAATGTATTCCTTGATTTCTTTTAATTTATTTTTTTTTTTAATTTGAGCCGTGGAATGTTTTCCATTTTCTATTCAAATGGGTCTTTCTGTAAAAGCAGAAAGGTGCCATTTTTGACAGCTGGACAAAATCAGTCTGTGTGCTGCTGCAGCCTGGTGAATTAATGTGAGGAACGTGGAGCTCTGCTCGTCCTGTTCCTCTTCCAGCTGCGCTTGGTCCTGTTTTTTTAAGGTCAAAATGTAAATGTATTAAATTGCCCAAAATATAACCCAAGCTCACAACATTTCCAGGCATCATTTGCTTGTTCCTACAACCCCAAACTTCTATCTGCATCCTTTGGAAGTTGAACCAATATCGGCTTTTAACCAAAGGACAGTAGGGTTAGATGGGATTTTGGGAAGGAGTTGTTCCCTGGGAGGGTGGGCAGGCCCTGGCACAGGGTGCCCAGAGCAGCTGGGGCTGCCCCTGGATCCCTGGCAGTGCCCAAGGCCAGGCTGGACAGGGCTGGGAGCAGCCTGGGACAGTGGGAGGTGTCCCTTCCACCTGGAACGGGATGAGCTGTAAGATCCCTTCCAACTCAAACCATTCCATGATTCCATGAGATTTTTACAATTGCAACTGGAAACCTGTTTGATTTCTCCTGCTGGGATTTCTGGGGTGCAGGAAAATCAATGAGGCTCAGCTCAGTCTCAGAGGATTTTTGGGAAGCCTGGGATGGTGTGGGTATATATCCCATGGCCTGGAGGTAACTTCCAAACACAATTTTCCTGCTTTGAAGCTTCCTGTTGGGCTCTGTTCTGCTGTTCTGTGACAGCACAGGAATCTGGATTTTGGAATAGTTTGGGCTGGAAGGGAATTTAAAGCTCATTCCTACCATGGGCAGAGACATCTTTCACTATTCCAGGGCGCTCCCAGCCCTGTCCAACATTCCTTGGACACTGCCAGGGATCCAGGGGCAGCCCCAGCTGCTCTGGGCACCCTGTGCCAGGGCCTGCCCACCCTCACTGAGGGAAACTTTTCCTTGTGTCTGATCTAATCCCTACATCCAAGGATGCTTCCTTGCTCTTGTGCTGGCATTCCTTGTCTGGTCCATCCTTGGCTGAACGTTTTTGGGAAGTTTGTGGTGTGGGGAAAAGCCATGTGGAGCTTTCCCTCCCATCCCCGTTTCAGGTTTTTCCTAAGGGATGTGATGGTCCTGGGGGCTTTTCTGCCACGAGAGCTGCTGCTCGGGTGTTGTAGGGAATGAGGCGGGGAAGGGGACAGTGTGGGAATGTCCAGGATCCTGGGAATGGTGTAGGATATTGGGAATGGTCCAGGGGGAGCATCACTCTTCCAACGGGACTTTCCCAAAGGAACCCGAGTTTTCCTCGTGGGTTTATGGGAATAACTTTAAACCAAGCTTTGCTTGGAGTGGGGGAAAATCATTCCCAGCTGCCTGAGGAGGGAATTAGGGCTATGAACCCAGGATACCAGGATTTCCTCACCCTCCCTGTGCCCATTCCTGGGGCAGGACTTTCTCTATGTGTGGAAAAGGCCCTCACTTTTCTCCTGGGAGCCCACAAGTGGCCACTCGAGGTCGTTTTTTCCACAAAATCCCAGCAATTCCTTGTGGTGGTTGCAGAAATCTCCGTTTCCCTGCACGTCTGGGAGCAGCTGCGTGTCCCTGGGAAGGGGCTTCACCATGCCGTGCCACCGGCGCTGCCGGAAGGGGTTATTTATAGCCCAGTTTATTTTTACTTTTCCCCATCCCGACGTTTTCCTTCCTGATTGCCTGTGATATTCAGGGATCGTCTCATTAGCAGAAAGAAATTTCCCCATCCAAACAGCACGGCCCACAGGGGAAAAAATGGAAGGGGGGAAACTGAGGCAGCAGCTGGCTGAGGGTGGGATAGTTGGGGTTAAAAATCTGATTTTCTCTAAAATAGCATTTTTATGGATAAATGGGACCAGCACTGTTTAATACATTCATCAGTGATAAAAACAGTGGGATTGAGACTGGAGAGGAGAAGGCTCCAGGCAGAGCTCAGAGCCCCTGCCAGGGCCTGAAGGGGCTCCAGGAGAGCTGCAGAGGGACTGGGGACAAGGGATGGAGGGACAGGACACAGGGAATGGCTCCCACTGCCAGAGGGCAGGGATGGATGGGATCTTGGGAATTGGGAATTGTTCCCTGGCAGGGTGGGGAGGGGCTGGGATGGAGCTCCCAGAGCAGCTGCGGCCACTCCACCGCTGGCAGTGCCCAAGGCCAGGCTGGACAGGGCTGGGAGCAGCCTGGGACAGTGGGAGGTGTCCCTGCCCATGGCAGGGGTGGCGCTGGATGGGCTTTAAGTTCCCTCCAACCCAACCATTCCATGACTCCTGAGTTGTCTCTTAACACAACAGAAAAGCAGAAATCCAGCATTTTTCAGCAGTGGGAGGTGGAGATTGCAAGGAACGGTTCCATCAGAGCTGCTAATGGGTTTTCTCTTGGGTAATGAGCGCTGGGGACAATTAACATCCATCTTAATTAGTCTGGAGCAGGAGCGGGCGCGCGTCTTGGTGCTTTGAGCGCTGCTTAATGGATGGCGGGAAACGGCGGCGAAGTCCTGGGCTGGGCGGGAATGGAAGGGCTGGAAAAACTCAGCTTGTTGGGATAACGAGTTGGTCTCGCTGCTGGGGAGCCTGACAAAGCCAGGCCTGGGTGAACTCAGCTCCTAGGGGCTCCTGATCCTGCCCCCCAGAGCAGGAGCAGAGGTAAAGCCTCGGCCACCCAAGGGGCCTTCCAAGGATAAAGTCCTTTCCTAATCCTGATAAAATGGCTCTAGCCCCCCATGAAAGCAGAGACTCCCGCATTTTAGGATTCTGGGTGCTTCTCCTGAGGGAAAAAAAGGGAGGATTTGACTGCTTATTGATGCCTCCCAAGGCTCCAGGTGCTCCTTGGGTCTGTAATGGAAGCAGGGGATCAGCACGCTGCATGCAGCTCCTTGGGGCTCCTGGTGGTCGAGAGTGGTGCCTGGGAGAAGGGAGCGAGGTTATCCAGTCTGGGAGAAGGTTTGAGCTGGAGTTTGCCTGGGCTTTGAGCCCACGCTGGCTTGTGAGGGGCATTTGGTGCAGATTTTTCAGAATTCCTCGGGTTTTTAGTTAAAAGCTCCAACGAGGCTCTCGGAGCTTGTGCAAGGAGTCTGGGACTTGACCCCTCTCTTGTCACGCCAGGGTGACTTCAACTTTCCAGGGTGCCACCGGTGATGCCACCGGGGCTGTGTGGCCATGATTTATGTCCCTGCTGGGAAGAACGAGGAGAACATTGAGGAACATTAGGAATTAACCTGACCTTGGCAGAACTGTGTAAAGAGAATTAATTTGTTGAAAGTGCCTTTGGAGCAGAGGAACTTGGAATGTTTCTGCTGGAGAGGGAGCATCTCCTAAACCCTTCCCTGGAGCTGTTGGTGGCGGGGGGGTGGAGATAAACCCAGTCCCTGTCCTTACATGAGATACTGAAGATGAAATGAGAGTTTGCTCTTTTTTCTCTGTGGAAAGCAGGTTTTAATGACAGGAACACACTCCCTGGCACTAATTAATAGGGAAGGCATGAGGGCGAGGGATGGGAAGAATATCCAAGGCACTTCAGCTGTTTGTTCATGGATAACTTCAGTGCATGGACCAAATACTGGGGTTTACTTTGATTTTATCATAGATTTCCATGCTGGATTTTGCCAATATTTAATGTTTGGCTCTGCTGCTGGGAGGAACAAGCCCTTCTCAAGGGATGCTCTCCCATCCCTGGACCTTGTTCCCTCTGGGCACGGAAGAGCTCTGGACAAAGCTCAGCTTTAGCCTCTCCCAGTGCCAGATCTCCTGACCTTTACAGGCACAGCTCAGCTGGGAAGGATTTGGGGCTTGTAAATCTTAATGCTCAGGAAGCTGGGGATATTTAACCTGATTTGAAGGATGGGAGGAAAGGGGAAGGGTGGAAGCCGTGGCACTTAAGATGGAACAGATTGGGGGTTCTGGTTTTTCCCTGTGGATGCTCCGTGGTGCTTGAAGCCAGCTCCCTGTTCCCTCCAGGGCATCCAAATTGTCCTTTGAGCTTTAACAAACCACAGATTGAAGGAACAAGGTCAGCAGGGATGGAGCCCTGGGCAACCCGAGTGGCATCACTGCCAGTGGCAAGGATTGGAACTGAGAGAATCTTTAAAGTATCTTCCAACCCAAACCATTGCAGGGTTCTATGAAATTGGATTTTCCTCCTCAATGGACTTAAAATGAATCCTCCCAGCCTTCCTTCCTGTGCTGGGAATTGAAGGAGAAGCTCTAAATCCTGTTCAGTGGGAGGGAAACTGAGGCACAGTGTTGCCGCCTTGTTTTCCTCCACGCCAGGCTGGAGCCATGCACTGACAGGACACAGGGAATGGCTTCCATGGGCAGAGGGCAGGGTTAGATGGGATTTTGGGAAGACATTCTTCCCTATGAGGCCTTGGCAAAGGCTGCCCCATCCCTGGAAGGGTCCAGGGTCAGGTTGGGTGGGGCTGGAGCACCCTGGGATGGTGGAAGATGTCCCTGTCCGTGGCAGGGGGTGGGATGAGGTTGTCTTTAAGGTCCCTTCCCACTCAAACCATTCCAGTGATTCTCTGATCCTGGAGCATTTCCGAAGTGCCTTTCAGGTCCTGCCCTTCCCTCCCCTCTCCCAGGTGTATTTTGGGAAGGCAGGCCGTGGATTCCTGCCTCCCCTACCCCCATCCACGCTCAAACACCCACTTTGGGAGCCAGACCCTTCTCCTCTGCCTCTGTTGTTTTCCCTTTTCCTACTTTTCCGCCGCATTCCCTTCCCTGGCAGTTAATGGAGCTCGTAGATCATATAATAAATGGGGATCGACTTCATGCCAGGCGCTGGATCAGAATGGATTGACCCGTGGGAATGCACTCCCTCCCAATCGATGCCAGCCCATCAGGCCGGATAAATCTTGATAACGACTGACCACGGGAAAGTCAATATGTGAATTAATATATACATTAAACCTGGATGTATCTTCCACGGGCAGGCAGCAGCTTGGGGAGGGAATATCCCGAGCCAAGAGGATGGTTGGGAATGGGGAAAAGCAGCAGCTTGATCTGTGTTGGATGTGGAAACATCGGGGCTGGCTGAGCATTCCTTACCCACTGGAGCATCAAATCCCTGCTGGCGGCTGCTCCTTAACGTGGAGGATGCTCCAGGGGGAAAGTTTTCCTTTGTGTTTTAGGAGTGTTTCCAAATGCCATGGAAGTATTGCTGTTTTGGCCCTGATTTCTCCAGGAAAGTGCTCAACACAGCAGGATTCGCTGTGCTGGAGAGGAAGGATTTAAGGAAATGCCTTTGATTAAGTGCCTCGCTGAGAGATGGTCCCAAAAAGCCCTTCTGCTCGTGCCAGGTCTTCCCGTCCCTGTTGAGCGACATCCCAGCATCATTCCTGATTTTTTCCAAGCATCCTCAGTGCCTGAGATCCTCTTTGGGACAGAGCAGAGCTGCCTGTGGAGGATCCATGTGCTGGCACCCTGCCTAGCCAAAGAAACAGATCCTTCCTGCCACAGCAGCATTAACTTTTTATTAATAATCATTATTACCATTCCAAAGTGGAGCTGGCTTCCAGGGAAGCAGCCAGCTCAATCCAAAGTTTCTTTCCTTTCTCCAAAAGGGGTTTTAAAAAAATTTCTTTTCTTTCCTGAAGTTCAAAACAGAGCAGAGAATATTTCAGAGGCAAGGAGGTCGAGGCGCCTCCACTCATCCCTGTGCACCCAACCCTCCCGCTCGGAGCCGATTCCGAGCGCGTCCTTTCCAAAGGCAGCAAGTGGCACCTGGAGCATGGAGCTTTTTCGGATGACTTGTTTGCAAGCCTGGCTTTAGCTAAGCCCCAGGGGCTGCTTTGCATTCACCTGGCTCCGAGCTCTTCTCCCCGCAGCTGGAGAAGAGCTCGTCTCCTCTATTTCCTCCAAATAAAAATGCATGGAGTTGGCTTTTTCCAAAGAACTTGTTTTTTTCCGAGGCGACGATGGAGTTGGAGCTACTTTTCGGGGAGGCAGGTCCCCCTCCTCCTCCTTTTCCTCCTCCTCCTCCTCCTCCTCCTGCAGCCCTTGTGGTTTGGCTGTAGTTATCTCGCGTGCCAGCTGCCAGCAGGAAAATTTTGCTGCCTAAGTAATATCCATCAGAAGCCGGTGCTTCCATCGACTGGAGATAGCGGGATGAGGGGAGCGTTGGCTCTCCGGGGCTTTTCTGTTTCCTCCTGCTGGTTTGGCTCTGCAGAGGCTCCTCCATGAGGAGCAGCAGGGTCTCTCCCAGCTCCGGGATGGGGACATGGGCTCTGCTTGAAATGGCAGGAGTTGAATTCCCTGGCTTCCCGTTGGGGTTGCTTTGGGTTCAGTTGGAATGGGGTTGGATGGGATGAGAATTTCCAGCCTGGAGGGGCTGGGATCTGCTGGATGCTCAGTTCACGCCTTCTCTGGCACTGAGTTTTGGCTGCTGCTCCCATAGAAGCACAGAATTGTTTGGATTGGAAAAGATCCTTAAGATCGTCAATTCCAGCCATTCCCCCAGCACTGCCAAGGCCACCACTGATCCGTGTCCCCAGGTGCCACATCCACACGGCTGTTAAATCCTCCAGAGCTGGGGACTCCAGGGATATGCCAGGTCTTGACAACCCTTTCAATGAAGAAATTTTCTCTCATATCTTAATTTTTCCTCCCTGGTCATGGTCGTGGAGTCTGGATGTAGAGGGCTGAGGAATTTCAGGCTGGATGCTGCCACTGCTGGCTCTGGCATTGGCAGGGAATCAAGGGGGTGAAATTCCTTATCCATTTAGAGGAAAACAAAACCTCGGGATAAAAATGAACCCAAAGCTCTCCCATTGCTGCTCTTACAGCCTTGTTCAATTTTCCTTTGAGTGAAACACCTCAGGAGCTGTTGAGTTCCAAAAGCACCGTTGCCAGACCCTGGGAAAAGAGAAAAACAAGCCAATATATGGGAGCAGCTGGAAAACTTCCTAAATAAGTCAGGAACGTGCTGGAATGTGCAGAGCTCCTTCTTCGCCTCTCTGGTCCTGCTCAAATGAAATCAAATAAGTCCTGGCTCAGTGGTTCCTGTTGCTGTTTCTTTCTTAGCATTCCCCAAAGGGTCCTTTTTCCATGAAAACCTCAAAGTGGGTAAACTGCTGGGGAATGTGGGAGCATCCAAGCATCCTTTGCCGTGTCTTTTCTTCCAGCACAGATGTAACCTGGGAGCAGAGGTATTTTTATATTAAAGCATTTTTTATTAATTCCCCACCTCGCTCTCTTCTCCAGTGTCTCCCCTGGGTCTATAGTGCTGGCCGTCTCCATGGTATCCGAGCTGCTTCCCTATAAATCCATATCCCGGCAAGGAATGAACTTCCCGGGGTCTGGCATTTATCACCTCTTTAACTGACGATTAATAATTGGGCGTTTAGGCGGATGGGAAGAGGGAAGGGAAGCACAAAGCGCCTGGAGTGATGGAATGCGCCCCACAACTCTTGTCTCGGGGTGATCCCTGCTCCTGAGCAGGGGCCAGGATGGAATCTTCATCCTTGCCGAGGTATTGGCCATGAATGCAGCGTTATGGCCACCAGTACGGAGGTGGTGGCCATCAATGTAGAGGTCATGACCATTGGTGTAGAGGTGATGACCATGAACATGGAGGTGACGGTCAACAATGTAGAGGTGTTGGCCACCAGTGTAGGGACCTTGACCATCAGTACAGAGTGGTGGCCGTCAGTGTAGAGGTGGTTGCCACCAGTACAGAGGAGGTGGCCACCAGTGCAGGAGTAATGGCCGTCAATGTAGAGACAATGACCACCAATGTAGAGCTGTTGGCCACCAGTGCAGAGCGGGGTAAAAAACCCCCAGGGATGGAAGACGGATGGGGCTGTTTTCCCATGGAACAGCAAAAAGACCCAGAGGCAGCGCTCCAGCTCTTCCTCCCTCATCCCAAATTGTTCCTCTGCGAGCCGCCTTGGCTTTGCTCCCGCTGCTGATGTCTCCAGCCCACGTTGGGAATGCAGAGTGTTTATAAAGCAATTTGGGATTTGGCTTGCTTGGCTGAACACTTCAAAAACTCATTTTGAATTGAGAGTGGCATCTGCAGCAGGATGGGGCTGGGCCTGTCCTAATGCCGGGAAAGGCACCGGGATGTGGATATTGGATATGCCATGGGATGAGGTGCACTCCTGAGGACTCCCAGAAGGATCTCTGCATCTCTGTCCCAGCCACCCCTCAGCTCTGGATGGCGTTTGGTCACCTCGTGGCACCGGGGCACGTGCCATCAACTGGCTCTGCTGCCAGGTGGGACGGAGAAGTCTGGGAGAAGAAGACAAGAATTCCTTATGAATTTTCACTTCAGCGCTGAATAACCCGGGATCCATCTGAAGATGCAAATTATCTGCCTTGTTTTTGGCATTGAGCGTAGGCATTTTGTGGCCTTGTCATCCACAGCCGTGTCCCTCAAAGCCACGCTCGGCAGGGACCTCTCCAAGTGGAAAGGCAGAAGACTCCGAGCGTGCCCCGGGCGCCGCTCTTTGTCCTGCCCCAATGGGGAGTGATTGAGGAACGAGGAGAAGCGGAATTGTGGAGCTGTGCCATGAAAAGGTTCTGCAGGTGGTGGCTGAATGGGCTCAGGTGCTGCATAAAAGGTATCAACCAGGCTTTATCTCCGCGGTGGCAGCTCCTTATCCAGCAAGAAACGTCGGATGTGCCGGTGCGGCAGGCGCTCGGTGAATTCATTCGGAGCCGTTGTTCATCGAGGGGAGGGGAGAAGCACCTGGGCTGCTTTGATGGCTCTGCCAGGGTCTGAGGAGCAGAGGTGACAGGGACATGTCCTGGTGCCACCACCCCAGGTCTGGCTGTTCTCCTGCAGCGGCTCCATCCGCTGGGAAGGGTTTGGAAATCCTGTAAATGAAGTGGAAAGATGGGAATCTCACCAGCAAAGGGCTGCAAGCTCCGCTCTCGGGGTTATCTCAGCAGCTCAGATAGGCAGAAATGTGAGGATTTTCCCCTAAACAACCCTTTCCTGGGAAAAACAGCTGATCTTAACTCACTGTAGGGCTGGAATCCAACTCCGTTCCAGCGTTAATCCACTCATTGCATTTCCAGTGTCAATTTGTGACCAATTCAGATCACAGGCAACTGGCTGTAAAAAGGTTTTCTCTGGGAGAAAACGTGTTTTCCAGGGGTTGGGAAGGGCTGGGGGAACTCCAGTTTGTGCAGGCAGGTCATGGAGGTGGCAAAAGGCTGTTGTGTGGCAGAGCTTACAGCTTGGTGGGTTTATGTAGCAAATTAGTGTAGGAAAACACAGGTGGTGGAAGGACAGTTCATGTCCGTCGTTGTTCTGCACACTTTGATTCATTCCGGTTACAGAAACCCAAGGATTTTATCACTGATTTCCAAGTGCTCGGATCCTAATCTCCAGCAAATTCTTATTTGACTGCAGTCCAAGTGCTGCAGGAGATGGGAATTTGGTTCCCAGGGAGTGCAGCTTCCTCAGGGCTAAATCCAGCTGGGATGCTCAGGGAGGTGCTGGGACACCTGAGCAAGGAAAACCATCACTGAGGAGGCACTCGATGCCCTAAATCCCCACTGCAGCTCACTTGTGTCCAGCAGGACAATTCCTAATGCTCCCAGTGAGGAAACATTTGGAAGGGTGCTGTTGTCTTTCCAAAACCCATTGGATGTGGGCATTGATCCCATTCCCGTTTCACTGCTTGTCCTGAAAATTCTGCTTGCTGCCCATGGAGCGATGTGGAGCAGGAGGATCCTTTGCATCCGTGAGCTTCTGGAGTTTGGGGTTCTTCTGGTCTTCATGGACTCATGGAATGGTTTGGGTGAGAAGGGACCTTAAAGCTCATCCCATTCCACCCTCTGCCATGGGCAGGGACACTTTCATTATCCCAGGTTGCTCCAAGCCCCATCCAAGGTGTCCCTGCCCATGGCAGGGGGTGGAATTATATGGTCCCTCAAGTCCCTTCCAACCCAAACCACTTTGTGATTCTCTTTTATGATTCTGTGATTATTTTCACCCAAAAAAGGACAAAACCTCTCCCAGGGGTTGAATCCAAACCAGTGCATGCTGGAATTCCCAGGGCAGGAGGAACTGGGTGAGGGGAAAGCAGTGGAGCCGAGCTGGGGGAGACCAGCAGAATGAAACCCCGGAACTTTTAATTTGTTAACCAGCACAGAATCAAATCAACATCTGCAAAACTAAACCTCTTTAACAAGCTGTGTGTTGGGTGTTTTATTTCCCAGGCACAGGTATCCAGTCTCATCTTTCCAGAGTTGCCTGGAATGAGCGTGGGCGGATAGAGAAAAGAAAAAAAAAAAAGCTCTTTTTTGTGGGCGGGAGTCGAGGCAGCAGCCACCCACGTCCTCCATTATGATATTCAAATGTCAATATATTTTTAATTGGTTTATATCCATCCCAACCCCCCTCCCCCCCCATCCAGCTGCCTTTGGTAATTAAGGCTCTGTAAATAGATTTTACTGTAATTGGTACGAGAAGGAAAATTGGAGGACATTGTACAGTGCATGGGGTTGGGTTGGGGGATTTTTTTCCCTGCCTGTCTTCCCTCTTTTGACTCATTTTACATCTGTGAGCTTTGGATGCCGAGGGAGCCACGGCCAGTTCTGCACAAAAACTTGGAGTCGGGAGGACCAGCTGGTTTGCTCTGGGCTGGGACACAGGGAAAAGCCAGGGGCCAGCCCAAGCTGTCCCTTGTGGCACCACGGTGGTGCCACCAGGACACGCCAGGAGCACTGAGAGCTCCTTCCCAGTGCCAGACTGGGAGAGTCCCCTGTTCCCTGCAGAATCCTCGACCCAGGAGGCCAAAATCTGGCCAAAATCCTGTGATTATTTATTAATTTATTATTTGGGGCTGTTTCTCCAGGAGGGTTTGTAACTTCTCTTTTTTCCCTTTTCCTGTCCTTCCAGCCTGTGTAAAGGACGGACTCTCTACTCCGTGGTGAGGGACGCCAAGATTGTCCTGGATGTCAACAAGACGAGGCAGATAGCACAAGAAATTGTGAAGGTATGGTCTGGGGGGGTCTGGATCCTGCAACAAACCCGGCCAGGAGCCCAGTCCAGTCATTCTGGGGAGCAGGAGAGGAGCAGCCAAGGATTCTGAGCAGGATGGAACTCCTTGGCTTTAAAATCCAAGGATTCTGAGCAGGATGGAAGTCCTTGGCTTTAAAATCCAGATGTCTTTGACCTCTGTCCTGTGGCTGAATTGGGGTGGCACCAAAGCTTCCATGGGCTCCCCATGCTTGGGGCTCATCCTGGCCACTGCTTCTCTTCCCTGCTGGAATTTCGGGTGTTTAAATCCAGCATTGCTGCTGTGGGGGGAGTTCCTGGTGGGATATTCCTCTCCTCTTGGGAAAAAAAAAAAGTAATAATCATGGAATACAAGAATGGTTTGTGTTGGAAGGGAGCTTAAAACCCATTACATTCCACCTTCCACTATCCCATGTTGCTCCAAGCCCTGTCCAACCTGGCCTTGGACACTTCCAGCATTCCCAGTATTCCCATAAAACATTCCCAGGGCCGAGACTCCTGGAGAAATCCGTGCCATGGTGCCACAAGGCCAAGCTCACATACATTTTCCAGAGCTAAAAACGCTTTTCCTTTCCCAGGGATGACTCCAAGTGCATCGTCCACACTTCAGACATGTCCCTATAAACAGTCCTGGGCAGGATCCTCCTGTGGCACGGTGGAGTGGCCGGGAATTCAGGTCCTGAGCCCTCACAGCTTCCCTCAGCAGCAGCACTGAGGTGTTGAGCTGTCTGCCAGAAGGGGCTTGTGCTGTTTCTTATCACCAGAAATATTTGGCACATGCTCTGCCGTGGGACCTGTGACAGTGCCCTGTGCCCTGCTCAAGGTCAGCCAACACTTCCCCCCTGGAGCCCAAACCTGGAGCTGATCCCACATTTAACTGTGGGAAAACAACAGAAACTCATGTTTTCTGGCAGACCTTAGCCCCCCTTCAATATTCAAACCCCGGTTAAAAGCAGAATGTGTCCAGCAATATTTCCTGGGCGGTGCCTTTTCCCGGGACGGTCCTTATTAAATTTCCTATTTTGTGCTTGTTTAGACCCAGTTTTAACTTTAAAGTTTGAATTCCTTCAGTCCTCCTGGACTCTCCAGGCAGGAGCTGACATCTGAGCACAGCCTGAACCTTTAGCTACCTCAGAGCCCTGCCTGAGCTGGGGGTGCCTGAGGCAGCCCAGAGCCTCTCCCTCCTTAATTCCGACTTCTGATCCACGTTTTCCACCTCTCAGACACGGATCTTTCCTGCTGAGCAAACATTTGAAGCATCACAGTCTAGCCTTGTATTTTTCCCCCTTTTGGTGCTCTAGGTTTTTGCCTTCCAGATGTTCCCAGCAGGAACAACAGCTCTGTTCAGCCCCTTTCCCTGCGTGGGTTCACTGCTCCGTGTGGGTTTCGAGGATGAGGCTGAGACATCCTTGTTTTCTGCAGCTGGTGCTTGTTAGGAACAGGTTGGAAACCTCCAAGTCTGTGGTGTTGAGAGGCAGAGGGGCTTTGTATCCACCCCAGATCCCTGGAGGAATTATGAGAGCTCCAAAGCTCTCCCTGTGCACCAAAGGGAATTCCTGGAGAAGTCCAGCCCTGCCCCAACGCCATGACCCAACCACATGGCCCATTCCTGCTGAGGAGCAGCTTCCCAGCCTTCCAAACTCCCCACCAATCTCCAGCAGATGTTTTGGGGGATTTGGAAGTGGTGGGTGTTGGGAAGGGGAATCCCAGCACCTTGGTTGGGGTGGGCTCGGAGCTGCATTGTCCGGAGGCTTTGGATTTGCTGCACAGTCCCAGCAGTTGTTAGATTTTATCCTTTGAGTCCTGGGATGTGACAGGAGAGATGCTCAGATCCTTGGATTAGTGGGTGCAAGGTTATCCCGAGATCCTCGGGAGAGGGAGGAGGATTTATCCCGGGAGGGGAAGGATGACTGATCCCGGGAGCGGTGCCGGCAGAGGGAGCTGGCTTTTCACACAGCCGAGCAAATTGAGGCGTTACTGGGCCCGGAGTGTTTCCTCAGGGATCATCCCAGGGGCTGAGGTGGCAGGGCTGGAATTTGCAGTGGGATCTGCACGGAGCGAGCTGAGGGATTGGGGTTTGCCCGGAGAAATTCCTTCAGCAAAGCCGGCCTGTGTTTGATGATTCCATGGAGATGAGCTCCGTGGATGTGGGAGCAGGTGGCAGCAAGGTCCTGGTGCTGCTCTGGGATCCCATCACCCTCACACAATGGGAAGGGGCTGCAGAGCATTCCCACGGCACGGGGGCTCATCCATGGATGTTCAGGGTCCTGCACTGCACCTGGGCAGGGAAACATTGGAATGCTGCTCCTTGCTCCACCCTGGCACTTTCTGGAGGTGACAGTGACATTTGAAAGCCGATTTTTAAACCTCATCATCATTTCATGTGCTGGGAGCTGGAGACCCCTAATTAATCCTCGTGCCTGGAACGGTCCTGGCATCTGGCCCCAAATCCTTTCCTTCCTCCAGCATCCCTTGGCAGAAGCTCTGTAGGATTTTCTCCCCACAGGGTGCAGTGAAACTCCCATATCTTGCTGGGTTGGGGTGGTTTTTTGTTTGTTTTCCCCCTTTTTTCCAGATGGTGGAATTTGGATTGGGCTTCTGGCTCCACATCAGCCACCAGCTTAAAAATAAATTCTTCTCACGCAGCCTGCGTGGTTAATGATGATAGATGAAAAGATGAGACTCAGGATGGATGGATGGATGGATCCCCATGGAATTCCAGATAATAAATCCCCCTTTTCCAGTGCCAGACAACCAATATTCCCTCTTAAGCAACAGTTTGCTGGCCTGTTGGGCATTGATCCTTCAGCAGCGTCCTGCAGATCAAGTTTTCCCCGAGTCTGCTTAGGAGAGTGAAAAGTGGGACAGCATGAAAATCCCTGCTGGAGTTGGGATAAATGTGTTTTATCCCCCTCCCCATTCCCAGAATGATCCCGCGGAGCTGAACATCCGCCACGCGGAGCTGCCGGCAGTCTGCTTGATTTGCCGAGGCTAAACAGGAGAGTTTGGATTTCCCACCCATGGCCTTTTTGTGCCTCATTAGCACTAATTTTAATTAGCCGCTGAGCAGTTTTTCCTGGGGGGAAGGAATTAAGGCAGGACTCCTGCGAGGCGCCCGTTTCCAGGCGGATGGGGCCCTCGGAAGCGCCGATGGCTCCGCCAGGGCTGTGGGGAGCGGTGACTTATTACCCTCCTCTGCCAGCCCCCAAAACCGTGGAGGCGAAAACATCATCACCATCCATTTCCCAGCAGAGGATTCCCGGGAAGCGGCTGCCGGGTGGGTTTGCCGCTCATTTTTCCTGTGGAATCAATTAATCAGGAAGATGAGCGGGCGCCGTGGCAGCTGGGACACCCACTCCACAATCCCATCTCCCTCCAGGAGCCCATCCCTTCCAGACACTTTCCCTTCCCGCAGGGCCCTTTGGGGACGTGGCCCAGCTTGGATGTGCCGTGGTGGCTCACGGATCCCACGGGAATGCCGCCGCTCCGGCGTTGTCCCGCCTGTTTGTGCCGCTTTTGTGATCTCGGGGTGTTTTCCTCTCTCTGTTCCATCCCAGGGAATGGGATACCTGCATGCCAAGGGCATCCTCCACAAGGATCTCAAATCCAAGAATGTCTTCTACGACAACGGGAAGGTGGTGATCACCGACTTCGGGCTCTTCAGCATCTCCGGGGTTCTCCAAGCGGGCAGGTAGGAGGACATGGACACACTGGAGCTCCTCCCTGTGCTCTAAAGCTGGGAATGTGGGAAAAGACCCCAAAAAATCCCTCTCCAAGTGCTTCTTTGTGTCCCCAGCCTCGGCAGACAGGAGCTCAAGAGGCCTTTGAGTGTCCTGGGGCTGCTCTGTTTGAAGGGAGCTGGTTTTGATCCGTGGGAAGGAACACGATGCCGTGTGTGAGCCTCGGGAATTTTGGCTCAGAGAGGCAGATTGTGCCCCTTGGACCAACTTCTTCCCATGGGATGCATCCCATCCATGGCCAAACCACCCTGCAGCCAGCCAGGAGATGCTCCTGTGTGGCAGCAGGGCTGGCTCATTCCTTGGCTTTTCCTTCTCCATCGTCATAAATCCCCGGCATCTGCTTCGTCCCCTGCCTGGATTGAGTGATGCCATCCCTGTGCTGTCCCCACTCCAGTGACATTTTGGGAATCACAGACATCTGGCCATGGTGTCTGTGCTGGGCATGGAGCAAGACATGGACAATGAGAGCCAAGCTTGGGACTTTCACAGCATTGTGACATTTTGGGGTCTCGGAGGGTTTACTTCTGAAGGTTTTGGTAAATGTTCCTTATTAAATTTCTTTTCCCGATGCTTTGGGAGGTTTTCCATCTGCAGGAATGGCAGGGAAAAGAGTTCCAGCAGCTGTGGAAAGGAGGAAAAGCAAAGCTGGGGTGGAAAAAGGAAACAGAAGTGGGGAAGGAAGAACAGAGATGATATTTTCCAATGATATTTTCCAATTTTTTTTAAAGTGGGGAATAAGAACATTGCTGACTTTTCCCACCTTTCCCACTAAATCCTTTGTGTTGGATTTCCCTCTAAACCCTTTGTGTTGGGAGCAGCACAGCTCAAGCTTGGGCAGTTTTCTCCTGGTCTTTCCATCTCCATGGCAAAGATGCTCAGGAGATAAAAAGCCCTTTGGAAATGATGGGTTTTTTCCCCAGTTTCCCAGTGATGATTTCAAAGGATTGGAGGAAACGGCAGCGGCCGCCTCTCTCCATCCCACACCTGCACTCCCAGATTTTCCACTCTGCCTGGATGAATATCAATGGATTTCAGCACAAACTTGGCCAGGAAATCAGGATCTCCCACTGAGATCCAAAGTGGGACTTGCCTCTGGTTTGGCAGCTGGGCTGGGGGTTTGGGATTCAGGGCCTGCCAGGAGGAAGGGACAGCTCATTCCAGCAGGGAATGAGGATTTGGCCAAAACCACCCAAGCTTTGCCAGGAATCTTTGCTGTGAAGGTCAGGGATGCTCCAGAGATGGAATGAGAAATGGGGGAATGGGGTTTCTGAGGAGGAGGCCAATGTGTGGCCACCTCTGCCCAAGATTGGGATGTCCCCTGTGGGGTGAGAATTCAGGAGATGACTCAGGAGAGGAAGGGTGGCCAGGGAAGCAAGGCTGGATAGAAATGAGCATGGTTTTGCTGGGAAAATGGAGAAAATGAGAAAATTTGTGCCCTGGGCTGCTGGTAGCAGATGTTTTCTGCTGGAGGAGAGCTGAGAGGAGAGCAGGAATCCACAGCCACCATGAATTTTGGAACAGAAAGTGTCTGCAGGTCTAATCTCCCCTTTTCAGGGTGAGTTTTTGCTGGTTTTGGTGTCTCTCAGATGAAGACAGGAGGTACATCCGAATTTTGGGTCCTTAGAGGCTTGCAGAAACATCTGTTGGGAAGGAAGCAAATTTTTGGAGGTCAGGTTAAGGATGGTGACATTTCTTCAGCTGGTTTCACTGGGGTTAAAACACTTCCTGCAGAGATTTGGTGACTTGGGGTCTCACCCTGCTGAAATCAGGTTTATTCCTCCTTTATTTAAATGTCCTTGGGCTCGGTGGGGCTGCTCTGGAATTAGGAGGAACACGAGGTGGGTCTTGAGGAGTCTGAGGAGCTCTTCTGCTCCTGCTTTTGCCCTGGGGGTGGCTCAGAAGATGCTCAGCTGGGTGTGGCTGTGAAGTCAGGTAAACTTTGGTCATAAACCCTCAGACTGCTGTAATTGAGCCGCTTCTGGGGCTGCGTTAGAGCCCAGCCCTCATTGCTGGGAGCTCCTAACCCACAGAAGCTTTGCCAGGGGTGAGCTGTGTATGCCAACCCAGCCCCCGGAGCATCCCAGCTGCTTGTGGAACGTCACAGAGCAAAAATAAAAACAGAAAGAAATAAAAGCCCCAGGAGCCAACCCGGCCTTGCTGAGGGTGCTGGAGCAGATCCGAGTGCTGGCCACTGCATCCCGGGAAGGACGAGCCAGCCCAAGCCTTCTTAATTGCCCAGGTGCTTAATGGTGGTTTGTAATTAAGAGCTGGAGGGAGGAGGGAGGTGCTGGGCAGGGAAAGGCTCCCCTCCGTGCCCAAGGGCTTTTCCCGTGGCTCCGGAGGCTCCGGGCCGCGCCCGAGCCGCTGATTGCGGTGGAGACGCCGAGGCGTGGATGGAGAGGAGCCATGGACACCCCAGAGGGGACAAGGAGGCTTCATCAGCGATTCCCAGGAGTGGCAGTGTCCCTCCACGGAGAGGGGCTTCCTCTGGTCACGGCCAGGCCTGTGACTGGGGACAGCTTTGCAGGCGGGAGGATCTGGATTGTGCCATTTTGGGATTATGAGCCAGCTTTGAGGTGGGACCCCATCCCTGGATGGTTTCCCGTGGGATTTTGGCCCCAGGCTGACATTCAGGAGGACAGATGACCCCGCAGCCATCCCTTAGCCCTGTTCATCCCCATCTTTGGGAGGGTTCCAAGCACAAACAGGGAGAAATTCCTGGCAGGAGCCAGCGGGCTCCTCCTTCTCCAGCCCAGCGTGGCGTGGGACAGGTTTGTTCCCTCCTGCTGCTGAACCTGGGCTCAGACGCACAATGGAGCTGCCTCAGGTCTCACCACCGCTGATGATCCAGGGATTTTGAAGCCAGCAGTGTATCCCAGGTGCCTGCTGGAGGATGTAAAGGATGGAGAAGTCACCAATGTCATCCTCAGCCGTCAGCCAAAGGATTCCAATGGATTTATCCCAAGCAGAGGGAGCCTGGGGAGGTGGAGGAAGGACAGAGGAGGTGAATTGAGGGGTTGTTATAAAGCCAGGCTGCTCCCATGGGAGGTGCCATTGGAGGCTTGGACTTGGAGGGGCTGTTTTGGGGCCAAACACCTGAAAACACCAATTCCCAGGCTGTTAATTTAGGATGGGTTTGCTCAGAAGAGGCACTCTGTGGTCCCCAGTCCAACTTCTGCTCCAACCACAGTGGGGCTGCGGGGGAAATTCATCCCCACTTTACCCCTGGATCCTTTAAGGGGTTTTGGTGCAAAGGGCACAGCAGGAGCCTCAGCAGAGCCTAAATCCCCGTCACCAGCCTGGGAGAGCCCAAGTTCCCCTGAAGCACCATCCCCCAGTATTGTCCTGCTGCCTGGCAGGGACATTTCTCAGAGCAGGGTTAAAGCCTGACTTTGTAAGGATGATGTGGGGAACACCAGGCTAAAAAAACTGGGGAAGAGGGTGGGAAGCTGGGGATGTGCTGTGCCCTGGTGTACCCACAGCTCCAGCTCCATGTCCCGGCAGGAACCACCATCCCGTGCCCCAGTATTGTCCTGCTGCCTGGACAGGGACAACTGTGCCAACAATTCCAGAGCAGGGTTAAAGCCTGACTTTGCAAGGATGATGTGGGGAAAACCAGGCTTAGAAACTTTGGGAAGAGGGTGGGAAGCTGCTCAGTGGGGATGTGGTGGTGCTGTGCTCCAGGGTAGCCACACCTCCAGCTCCGTGTCCTGGCAAGAACCACCATCCAATTTTGTCCTGCTGCCTGGCAGGGACATTTCTCAGAGCAGGGTTAAAACCTGACTTTGCAAGGATGATGTGGGGAAAACCAGGCTTAAATCCCTGGTAGGAGGGTGGGCAGCTGGGGCTGTGGGGGTGCTGTGCCCGGGTCACCCACGGCCCCGTGTCCCGCAGGAGGGAGAACAAGCTGCGCATCCAGAACGGCTGGCTGTGCCACCTGGCTCCCGAGATCATCCGGCAGCTCTCTCCCGACACCGAGGAGGACAAGCTGCCCTTCTCCAAGCACTCGGATGTCTTTGCACTGGGGTGAGTCCCGGGACAGGGACCTGCCGTGGTTGGGCCAGGTGGGAGCTGCTCTGGGCTCAGGAGGGAAGGAGGACGCTCTTGGCTTGTCCCAGATCCAAGGGGACGCTGCTGGATGGGATTCCCATTGCTGGGCTGGGAGAACCTTCCTGCTTCGAGAACTTCTGAGTGAAACCATCCCTAAATCAACAAATCCTCCTGGTTTAGACCAGGCTGGCTCTGGGTAATGGGATCCAGAGTATCCAGAGGATGCCAGCCTGGGGATGCAGGGGGCTGGGTGGGAACACAGGTGTGGGAGCCCCTGGAGAGCCCAGTTCTCCCCAGATTACCAAATCCTCCTGTTTTGCACCAGAGTGGTGCTTGGCAATGGGATCCAGAGTATCCTGGGAATGCCAGCCTGGCATCATCTCTCCCCTGCCCCCTCCTGGGGCAGGTGCCAATGAGAAGGTGCTTGGATGATTGATGGAGATGTCAAAGGTTGGGGACACAGCTCTGGAGCCCCTGGACACCCCAGTGTCTCCCTCCAGCCACTGCAGGGGGCTGATGGTGGTGCCAGCTCTACAAGCAGTTGCCAAAAGCCAAGAAAATGAGAATTCCTAAGTTTCCCTCAGCAAACCAGTTCATTGCTCCTGCCCTTTTTCTGCCCACAAACCTCCCGGAGGGCACGAGCCCAATTCCACCCCGCAAAACCTTTCCCAAAACCTTTCCTCCTTACCCAGAGGATTAATTTTCTCGTGGATACCTTGAAGGCTGTGGGATTAGGGAGCGTGGGCCCGTTATCCGAGGCAATATTCCCTTCAAACCCGCAGTAATTACAGCTGGAAGGGTCTGGCTCTTTTATTTTCTGCCCTCCCTGAGGTACAACTTCAGCACAGAAACAAAGAGGTAATTAAAGGATCGTATCCAACTAAGTGAGAGTGGGTGGGGAGACGTAATTTCCCCTTTTTTCCCTCAGTTGCGAGCTCGGCCTTATGGAAAGTGTGAGTTTCCTGAAAAGATGAAAAGGTTTCCCCATGTTTTCCCTCTTTCTTGTTTCTGCTGCTCTCCGTCAAGCCCGGGAGGCTCAGGGATGATCCAGAGGGGTCGCTTCCCTCCAGGGATTTGGGGATGAGGGACAGCAAGAGGAAAAGATCTTTTAAAGATGACAAAAACTCCCAGTGAGAAACTGAATTAATGCCTTGGATATGTAAAATCCAATCGTAGGGTGCTTGGATCTCCTCCTGAGGATTTTGTGCTGTGCCCACAGGATTCCTCTGCACCCACATAATTCTCCCATTATTCAATTATTTTTTGAGATTTTCAGACAAACTGTGCAAAACCAGAAGAATTCCAATTCCCAAGATTGGGGAACTTCCCTAACCAGGAGGAATCTTTAATTTTTTCCTCCCTGGTGTCATTGTAACCCTGGGTTTTGGTACTTTTAGTGGTCACAAGGGCATCCCTGGGAGGGAAAAGCAGGTCCAGGGAATTAGCCTTGGACAATGGGGCTGGCATTGTGGGAATCCAGGCTCATCCAGGCTCCGGGTGCCAGAAAATGATGATGCAAAACTTCCAGGCAGTAGCGGGGGCGGAAAACCACAGGGGTGCCCACCCGTGATGCCCTTGTTTTGGGATATTCCCTTGGATTTGGGATTCCTCACGGAAAAGAGGGCTTGGCTTAGCCATGAGAGCAGGAGCAGATGGCCGGGGCTTCACGTGGCCATCACCTGGTGAGGACACCTGGGATGGGTCATGGCACTGCTTGGACGGATTTTTGGAACTTGGAGAGATTTTTGGAGGATAAAAAGGGAAAAGATAGAGTGAAAATGAATTCTTGGGCTCGTCCCTTCCCGGAATTCTGCTGGAGGGGCAGCTGCATCCCCACCATCCTCTCTCCAGCTGCTCCATGGGCTGTGCTGTTTCATCCAGGTGGGACAATCCCACTTGATGGCACAGGATGGCTCTGTCAGGGCCTCCATCAGCCTCTGTCCTCCTTCCCACGGGTTGGGATCTCCCCTGGTGGGAATCAGGGCTCGCTCCAGGCAAATGGGAGAGGTGACACCTCTGTGTCGAGGGCTGAGCACCTCTGGTGTCACTGGGATGAAGCATCTGCTGGATGGCTCTGGAGCAGGGAGAGACGCAGGATGTGGGTGCAGTGGCCGGACACCTCCCCATCCTGAGCCCCTCCTGGCTGCTCCATCTCTGATTCCCAGTGTCTCCCGACAGCACCATCTGGTACGAGCTGCACGCCCGGGAATGGCCCTTCAAGACGCAGCCAGCGGAGGCAATCATCTGGCAGGTGGGAAGAGGGATGAAGCCCAACCTCAGCCAGATCGGGATGGGCAAGGAGATCTCGGTAGGTGCCGTGGGGCCCTGGGGGGTGTGCGTGGGCTGGGACATGGCTGGTGGGGCCCTTGGAAAAACCCTCTGGATCTGCCAATCTCATCCAGGCAGGCTTGGTCCTGCTGCTGAGCTCAGCTCGAGCGTTCCCTTTGCTCCAGCCCTTCCCAAGGATGTGGGGATGGAGATGGATGCTCGTGGGATGGACATCCCCCCTTCATCCCAGCCTTTCGTAAGGATGTGGGGATGCAAAGGGAGCCTCATGGGTTGGGCGCATTTCCTCCATCCCAGCCCTTCCCAAGAATCCAGTGGTGGAAATGGCATCCTCATGGGATGGACACATTTCCTCCATCCCAGCCTTTCTCAAGAATCCAGTGGTGGAGTCCTCATGGGTTGGACACATCCCTTCCATCCCAGTCCTTCCTGGGAATTCAGTGATGGAAATGGCTCCTCATAGGATAGATAAATTCCCTCATCTCAACCCTTCACAAGGATCCAGTGATGGAGATGGCTCCTCATGGGCTGGGCACATCCCCTCCATCCCAATCTTTAACAAGAACCCGGTGATGGAGACAGATCTTCATGGGAAGGACACATCTCCTCCATCCCAGCCCTTCATGAAAATTCAGTGATGGAAACGGGATTCTCATGGGATAGATATGTCGCCTCCATCCCAGCCCTTCCCAAGAATCTGGTGATGGAAATGGGATCCTCATGGGATGGACACATCCCCTCCATCCCAATCCTTAACAAGAACCCAGTGATGGAGATGGATCCTCATGGGAAGGACACATCTCCTCCATCCCAGCCCTTCCCAAGGATGTGGTGATGGAGACGGGCTCCTCATGGGATGGACACATCCCTTCCATCCCAGTCCTTCCCAAGGATCCAGTGATGGAGATGGATCCTCATGGGATGGAAACATCTCCTCCATCCCAGCCCTTCCCAAGGATGTGGTGATGCAGGCGGGCTCCTTTGGGGGTGAGGGCTGTGGTGGGAGAGGGACTGGCTCAGTTCCCGCTGGGAGAGGGCCTGGCTGGGTTTCCTCACGCGCTCTCCCTGTGGCTCCAGGACATCCTCCTGTTCTGCTGGGCCTACGAGCAGGAGGAGAGGCCCACCTTCACCAAGCTCATGGACATGCTGGAGAAACTGCCAAAGCGCAACCGCCGCCTTTCCCACCCGGGGCACTTCTGGAAGTCGGCAGAGTGAGTCCCCATCCCTGCCCATCCTCCCCTGTTCCCGGATTCCATGGACTGGGGGAATGCCCTGCCCAGGGACCCTTCCCAGACCCTCAGCCATGGCAGCTTCCATCCTGCCCCATTCTGTTGCTTTGGCTTAGTCACCTCCCTGCGCTCCAGGAAACGGCAGCAGCGGGTCCCCGGTTGGGATTTTGGAATCCGCCCTATTGGGAACAGCAGGCAAAACGCAGAGCAATCACTTAGAAACTCATTTTCCTCCCCGGAATTTGTCATGTTGTGACAAACAGAACCAAAATCTCGCCTGTGCGGGGGTGGCATTCACGGGGGGATTTTTCCTGCTCCCAGCGTGCATGCCTGGAGGCTGGAAATGGGAATGGATGGAGGGAAGGAGATGTCAGCTCAGGGAGAGAAGCGAGGAGATTTTGGCGCTTCAGGGATCGCTCTTGGTCCTTACAGAGGGTGGGAGATGCCGATTTCTCCTGCTGCTGCTAACAAACTGCCTTTCTTCCTGATCTGGGCGGCCCCAAGAGTGTCTGGAATGTCCCCAGTGCCACCCCCTGTCCCTGGGGGAATGCCGGGAACCCCGCAGGGCCCGCGGTCAGGTGGCCCCCCAAGCACCCGGAACGGGAGATGTTCGTCAGGAGCGGAGTTAATTCCCAAGCCCCGCTCCAAGCAGGCACCAGGGCGGCTCTGGCAGCCGGGCAGGGAATGCGGGAGGATGCCGGGCCCCGAGGCAGCTGCGGCATCGCTCCGCTGGCTTTGGGAATGTTTTTTCCAGTCACTGAGCCACGCTCTGCCTGCCCTGGGCTGGGGCTGCCCCGCGGCTCCCTGTTAATTACCGGCCCAATTTTTGCTAATCAGGATGTTCCAGCTCGGCTTTCCACGGGAGCTGACTCCTTCCGCAGGGACTCGGCTCTGGCTGTTGTTCCTGTCAGGTCCTGGAAGGCTCCTGTTAGGTCCTGGAAGGTCCAGGAATCCCGGCTGTGCACAGGGATGAGCCGGCTGTGGTGCCCCAGGCTCTGCCATCCCTGGATCCAAGGGATCATCGGGGCACAAAGCCCGCGGGATCCTGGATGCAAAGGGATGGGAGGGGTACCCAAGGAGCCCTTTCCCCTCCGGATGATGCTCCAGGAGCTGGGCAGGGCTGGCAGGGAGGTGCAGGAGTTCAGGGCTTCCCCCGGTGCCGCTGCTTTTGGGACCAGCTCCGTGCCAAAACTGTTCCAGGAGGGGTTTTTTCCCCACGATCTTCCCCGCAAACCCCCACGTTCCCACGGGAGGAGGCGCCCAGGGCTGACTCTGCTCCTTGTGTCCCCTCCAGGCTGTGACGGGAGGAGTTATGGGACGGTGCCTTCCTCCCCAGCGGGTCTCCTCTTCCTCTCCGCTTCCCACCCTGCGCTACGGAGGAGCAGCGGGGCCGACAGCGGGCCGGGACCGGGATCTTCCCCGCGGCGTTTCTTCATCCCGGGAATCCTCTCGGCGCGGGCGGAGGAGCCGGAGCGGCGCCGGGAGCGCCCGGCTGCGGTGGGATGGGGACAGCGGGCGGCTCTCCGCGCACAGGCTCTGGGGACAGAGCCCCCGAGCAGGGGTGACCCACGGGACGATGACTGCAGTTTATCCCCGGGGCTCCTCTGATCCCGATCCAGTGCTCACGACGATGCTCGCCTGGGGAGGGCTTGTTCTCGGTTCTCTGTGGGTTTCTTTAATTCCCTTTATTTATTTCTTTGCGGTTTTGTCATGGAAAAAGGGGGAATGTCGCTGATTCATGAGTTTATCCCCGGATCCTGCGGGGCCAGGGAGTGCCACTGCCATTAGCTGCCCCCCGCGGGGAAATGCATCTGTCCCGCTGCCCCCGCGCCCCCGCAGCCCCTCCGTGGGCAGCCTGACCTTTCACAAGTGGCTTCTCTCCCTCCCAGCCGCGGCCACTTACGTGTCCCCCCGCGGGTCTCCCTGCCAGCGGGACACCTCTCCGCATTCCCTTTAATTTCTCCGCTTTTCCCGGGTGTGTGCCATCAGCCAGCCCTGCCCCCTGCTCGCCATCCCTGCCCTGCTCCTGGCTTTGCTCCTCGCTGCCCAAACCCCGGCTTTGGGGGTGCTCTGGGGCTGGGCACAGCAGGGCGGCTGGAATTGGGATCCATCCCCTCTCCCGTGGCCTTCCCGCGCTCATTCCTTCAGCTGGGAATGCAGACAGGCTCTGGTTGTACAGAGCAGCTCCCAGCCCCGCTCTGGGACATCTCAGCCATGCCCAGGACCATTTTCCCCCGTGCTCATCTCCCATCAGCCAAATCCCAGAGTTTCCCAAAAAAATTCTCTCTGGGAACTGCTGTTGCCACCTGAATTCCACGTGCTGGTATTTCCCTCTCCCCCCCAGCTTGGATGGGCCCTCCAGCCCCTCGGATGAGCTGTCAGATGAGAGCAAATTGCATTCCCAGGCTCTCATGGAGCATAATTGTTTGACAGGAACCATCCCGGATAATTCAATTGTAGTCTCAGTTCGCTTTAATTTGGAGCCGTGACGAGGCTTTGCAAACCCAGCCAGCCCTGGTTTGTCTGGCTGCTGCTCCAGCTCCTCCTCGCTGGTGTTGGGAGTGCTTTAGCATAAGTAAATGAAGATTAGAAACTTAATTGCAGCTGGGATGAGATGGGATTTTAATTGTGGGGGTATTAAAATCCCCACGCGTGCAAGTGTGAAAATTCCAAGGTGGGCAGGAGCAGGGAGGGGTGGATCCAGCCCCCAAAAGGATCTGGAGGAGTCTCCTGCTGATGTTTTTGGGATGGGAGGCAGTGCAGGGAGCTGGAATGGGGCAGGATGGCTTTTGGGGCTGAGGCTGAGTGGGCTGGGCGGGCTGAGCCCTCGTTTGGGTGAATTGCTCCCTCCTCCAGCAGCACAATCGGGGCTCCCTGAGTCAGGGCTCATCCCACCTTCTCCTCCCAGCTCCTCCCTGCCTTTCACCCCAGCCCAGCCCGCAGCACCCATGGCCTGTGCTGTCCCTGCTCCCCCCAGGTGTCCCTGTTCCCCTGAGGTGTCCCTGCTCCCCCCTGGTGTCCCCAGCTGTCCCTCTGCACACACGTGCCACAAACCTTGCACTGAAACCTCGGGGTCTCTCTGAGAGAGATGCCTCAATGCCTTCACCTGTGCTGCTCCCGGCCTCTGGGGCAGGCACCAAATCCCCTCCCCAGAGGTTTTGGGTGCTGGGGGGACACGGGGAGGTGTCACCGATCCCCAAACCCCACGCAGAGGGAGCGGGGTCCTGCTGGTTCTGTGGGTTTGGGTTCTGAGCAGGTGTGGATTCCCAGGTGAGCAGGAGACAGGGAAAGGTGTTGGGAGGAGGAAGAAGGTGACACCAGGGTGGTGCTCATCACCAGGGTGATGGATATTGTGTGGATCTGTGGTGGAAGGGACGAGGTCTCTCTTGGGGTTGTCATGGGTTTGCTCCCTGTGTCGCAAGGCCTGGCCTGGCAGGTCTCACCCTGATGTCCCCCGTGGGGTCTCGCAGCTGCTGGCAGATCCCTGGTGGATTTTGTGGCCAGGAGTCGAGGGAACAATGAACTGAGGGCTGCTGGGTGTTGGGTGGGTTCCCCTGTGGTGTCAGGGCCTCACTGGGCTGCAGCCTCAGCCACAGAACCATGGAATGGGTCGGGTGGGAAGGGACCTCAAAGCCCATCCCATCCCCCCCCTGCCATGGCAGGGACACCTCCCACTGTGCCAGGCTGCCCCAAATCCTGTCCAGCCTGGCCTGGGACACCGCCAGGGATCCAGGGGCAGCCCCAGCTGCTCTGGGAATTCCATCCCAGCCCCTCTCCACCCTCCCAAGGAACAGTTTCTTCCCAGTATCCCATCCATCCCTGCCTTCTTTAAAGCCATTCCCCTTGTTCTATCTCGTTCTCCCTTGGCCACACCCTTCTCCACGGAATTTTGGGCACCTGGAATAAACTAAATATTCCTACAGCCAACCTCTCCCTGCTCTCCAGCCTCTTCCTCCCCTGTCTGCTCGCTGTGGTGTCTCAGCCACAGGCACAGCACAATGATCATCCTCAATTTATCCCAAAGGAGCTCCGAGGAGCAGCTCCTTCCCTTCCATTCCAGTTGCTCAGGCTGCCACGTTATTTCCATCATTCCTTCTTATTTTTAAAGTCTTCATTATTTAAACAAAACCCCACCCACCGAACCAACAAATCTTATTTTTGTTGTTGTTGTTGTTTGGGGTTTTTTTGTCTCTGCCTTTGTGAAGGATATTTTTTCCCTTTGGCCCAGTTTATAAATATCCAGCGCTTCAGCGGGGAGGGAATGCAGGAGAAGCTCTCCACAATAGCCTCTAATAGGAGCTCCGAGGAGGGACAGGGTCCATCCGGAGGCTCGGTTTAGCTGGGAGCCAGCAGAGAGCCAGGGCTATTTCCAGCCGAGCTGGGCTCAGCTCGGCGCTGCCTCCGAGATGCCGGAGCCGCCCCCAGCCCCAGGGCGGCCCTCACAGCCCCGGGATCCTCTCCTGGCCCAGCCCTGCTGCTCCATCCTCCCATCGCCCTCCCCTCTCTTCCCAGAGCTCCCTGACTTTGCTGCCGGAGGATTTTTCCAGCGTTTTGGTGCTGATGGGGTCACCACGTTTGGGGCTGGGCCGTGCGGACTCTCCCAGAGGGGGAAGAGGTGGCCCCAAAGCTCCGTCTCCTCCTGTGGCTGCTAAAGGATATTCCCTGCTCTGGCTTTTTCTTCTATTTCCCTTTTCCCCACAAGTTCCCAAATCCTGGCTGAGCCCTGACCGGGCGATTTCTGGGAATGACGAGCTCAGAGTTCGGCCCCCATGACTTTTATCCAGTCCTTGACCGTGGCAGGAGCTGGGATGATGCAGCTTTGGGATGGATGGGAGGCAGAAAGGAATGTCTTGGAGGTAGAGGAGCTGCTCAGCCTTTGGAATTACAGAATGGTTTGGGTTGGAAGGGACCTCAAACCCCGTGGCAGAGACACTTCCACCATCCCAGGCTGCTCCCAGCCCTGTCCAGCCTGGCCTTGGACGCTTCCAGGGATCCAGGGGCAGCCACAGCTGCTCCAGGAACCCGTGCCCACCCTCACCAAGAAAAATTCCCTCTCAACACCCAGTCCAACCCCTCCCTGTGCCAATTTAGGATTCTGTGGAAGAGCTGGTGCCTGGAACTCGGCCTCTCTGGCTGTGTGAGGAGAAGGGCTCTGTGCTGGTTGTGCCACGAGCCTCTCTCTGCCCCCCAAGTGCCCTGGGTCCAGCCCTTCCTCCTTTCTTCACCCTTTATTTATTTTAAATTATTTGAACTTAATTGAATTTCTATGAATTTATTTAAATTTATTTGACTTGCTATGAATTTATTTGAATTTATCTATTTTTGTTGCCAACAGCAACTCTTTGGGGGGGAAGCTTGGTCAGCTGCGAGCGCTGCCTTTAATTTCAGGTCCCTGTAAATTCCCGAGTTCCATTGCCTTGTACATAAGGTATATATGGATATATATACATATCTCTCTATGTATGTATATAGATATATACAGACCTCAATCCTGTACAGTTTCCAACTGAACTCGCTGGCCTGCTTCGTTTTCTCCGTGGTAGTTCTGCAGAATGAGCTGATTTTCAGTTCCCCTTTCCTCCCTCCACCTCCTTTTTTTTCTTTTTATAAATATATATATATATATATATATACACACACAGACATATATATATATATATGTATTTTGTTGTCGTTGTTGTAAAAAAAAAAAAACACCTCTGGAAAAAAAGAAGCTGGTGAGAAATAAAAATACAAATATACAAATCACCCCCACAAACCACTGACAAAAAAAAAACCAACAAAAAAAAACCAAACCAAACAAAAACAAAACAAAAAAAACCCCAAAAAACAAAAAGAAAAAGGAATTTCTGAGAAAGGCACGATGGATTCTCCCCGCTGTAAATTTGTACAGGAACATTTCTAACGTTTTCTACACTTGAAGAAAGTAATTTCTAATTTCTGCTGTCTGGCTGGGTGCGAATCTCTGGGACCTGCAGACCTGGATAGCCATTTGTTCCCGTGGTTTCTCGTGCAGTGTTTGGTGAGGTGACAGTGTATGAACTATTTATGCCAATAAAAAGGAAAAAAAAAAAAAAACCAACAAAAAAAAACAAAAAACAAAACACATTTGAAAAAGCCTTGCCCTGCCCTGTGCTGCTCCGCGTCCTCTCCTCGCCGTATCCCGGGATTTTTTATCCGTGCTGGGGTGGGGATGAATCCATCAGAGCCTTGGGAGCGTCTCTGCCTGGTCCAGCGCTGCCAAATCCCTTTTTCCCTCCCAGCCCAGCCCTTTGGGGATTATAATTCCCAGCCAACACTTGGATGGGAGCTGCACCAGCAGCAAACGTGGGAATTGGGCACGCAGATGAATTTCCACCCAGCTGTGCTCAGCAGAGGGGCTGGGGTGGCTGAGCGCGGTGATGGAGCACTGGAGGCTCCTGGCATCTGCTGCTCCCTTTGTTTGCCTCTCCCATGCTGTTTTCCCGGGATGCCACCATCAATCTGCCACGCAGCCCCTCGGGAAAAGCGGCGGCGCTGGCTGCTGGGGGCACCCCGGAGACGGAGAGAAAATCACGGGAAGTTCACACGGTTTCCCCCCTCTCCTTCCCTCCTCGCCACTGCCCGAGCACTTGAAAGGTAAAATAATGATGGCTCGCCATTAATAAACCATGAACGCTCCACACTTCTCCCGTCGAGGGCTTTTCATCTTTCAAAGCCTGCAGGAGCTGGAACCAATTAAACCAGGCTCAGCCCGGGCGGGGGCGGGGACGGAGCCATCCGGGGGGATTTGCTTGGGAAGGGGCTGCTCTGACGGATTCTCCCAGCAGGAGAATGGGGGATCTGGGGCTAAAACGCCACCACTCGATGCCTCCCTCGCTGGGTTCACCGTGGTGTCACCATCTCTTGGATGTGCAATGAACAGGGGGCTCTTGGTAAAGCTGGAGGGCTGCCACCAGTCTGGGGAGGAACTGGGTGGCACTGGTGTGGAACTGGTTGGCACTGGTGTGGAACTGAGCAGCCCTGGTGTGGAACTGAGCAGGCCTGGTGTGGAACTGGTTGGCACTGGTGTGGAACTGGTTGGCACTGGTGTGGAACTGGGCAGCCCTGGTGGCCCCATCTCCGGGGACAGAGCTGCTGGTGGCACTGCAGAGCCCAGTGAAGGGAGGCTGAGCTCGCTCCTGGCTTGTGGTTAATGAGCTGCCAGCACCGGGATGGAGAAAAATGTCAAAAATATCCCCCAGAACAGCTTTAACAGCGGCTTTGGAGGGCTGGGGATGCCTTTGGATACCTCCCTGTGGGGATCCATGTGTGCGTGTGCAGGGAGAGGCACAGGGATGCTCACACGTGGCTGTCACCTCCTCCTTGCTGGGGATGAATCACGGGCCATTAATATTTCACAGGATAAACGCCAGGAGTGGCAGAGGAGCTCAGCTCCCGGGCCAGCAGCCCCAGCTCTCCTGTCACTGCTGCTGGGTGAGCCCACGGTGTCATTCCTGCTTGGACGCTCTTGGTGTGGGCACAATCGGGGTGCTCCGACATCAAACAGGGCTTGCTTTGGGGTACTGAAACTTTTGGGATCGGTTGTGATGCTGGAGATATCAAACCCCCTCTGTTTCCACCAGGGAGGGTGGCTCCAAACGTGTCCCCGTGGTGTCCCAGTGCTGCTTGAGTCACCCACCCTCCCTCCGGACACATCGGGCTTCTCAGAGACACAAATCTGCCTTGATTTTGTAATTCTGCCCCCAAATTCAGCCGTTTATTGAGCCGAACTTAACACCTCCGATGGCCCGAGGTGCGGCTGTCCGAGCTGGCCGGTGGCACAGGCTCTGCTCCCGTGGGACCCAGCGCTGTCCCCGCAGGGCGGCTCTGGGTTCCGCCCCGGAGCAGCGCAAGAAAAGGCTGGCGAGGAGCCGAGCGGGGCCGGGAGCCGAGCGCCAGCGGTGGCCCGCAGCCAGGGCTCTGGCCAGTCCGGGGGGTCCCGGGGAGGGCTCGGGGGACAATCCGCAGCTGAAGGCACAGCTCGGAGCCGGGCTGGGGCTGGCCGGGGTCCCGCATCCCTGTCCCTGCCCCGGCCCATCCCGCCCGGGCCGGTGCTCCCCGGGCCGGGCTGCACGGCGGGGCTGCGGCAGGGCCCCACAATGGGGCATTGTTCCGAGCTCTGATTTATGCTTCCTCCCCAAGCTCGTCTGGCCTTTCTCAGGAGCCGCAAGGAGCACAGGGCCGGTCCTTTCGGGGGGGAGCCGGGCTGGGCTGAGCCCCCCGCAGCCACCCCAGCACGGCCCGGGGGGTCCCGCCTGGCTAAAGCTCCAGCTCTTCATTAGGGCTTGATTAGCTCATTAAGGGCCGCCCTGCGCCGGCAGCGGGACACGCTGGGGCAGCCCGAGCCTCGGGGGGAGAGAGCCCGGGCAGGCAGTGCCCGAGGCCGGGCTAATTGGCCACTTCTGCCGTGGCCACCCGGCCTTTAACAGGATTGTGGCCCTGAGCCAGCGCGGAGCTGATCCCGCTTTGCGCAGAGCCCCGGGATTAATTCCGGCCGGGGAGCGGCCCCGGGGGTTCCAGCGCTCCCGCCGCCTGCGGGGAAGGGGCTGCCCTGCTCCGAGCCCCGCTGCTGCCGCTGCCCCATTGCTCAGCAGATTCTCTTTCCTCACCTCTATTTTTACGCTGCCCTCGGGGACAGAAACCCGACCCCTGTGACTGCGGACCCTGCGTGAGCTCCCGCCGGGCTCCCGGCGCAGGATCCTTTCCTCCTGGCAGCTCTGGGAAGGAGGAGAGATTCCCAATCCCCGGTGTTTTCCCCTAAACCTGACACCTGCAGCCTCCAGAGAGCCGAGCCGTGCCCTGGGCAGCAGCAGGTACAAAAACTGGCTGAAGGTTTTCCTGTGCCACGGTTTCTTATTTATTCCTGATTTTTGGGGGCAGGGTGGCTTTCTGTGCCTGGATTAGGGGTGGGAAGGAGTCAGGGGACCCTGGGTGTGCTGTGAGGTCCCTGTGGGGTGGGGAAGGGTCGGCAGTGCTGAAGGAAAATAATCCCACACTCAGGGTTTGTGCCGGGGCACCTGGAGGGGAGAAGCTGTCCCAGAGGGGAATTGTCCCACGGGGGTGTGGGTGACCTGTCCCAGCACCTCGGGGTGCCAGAGGATCTGGAGAGCATGAGGAAATCCCTGTGCTCCCCATCCTAGGGACAGCCACGGGGTAGGGGTGCTCTGTGGGACTCGCTGGCTCCATGGCCCCACTTCCAGCTGGTGGAGAGACACATTCCTGCATCCTGGAAGATGCCAGGCATGGCAGATGAGCCTTCAGCCTGAACTTCATCCTCCTCACCCACCAGCTCCTGTGGGGACAGCTCAGCTCCAGCCTCCTCCAGCCCCACAGCCATGGGGCAGAACCACGGAATTCACCGTGCCAGAACCATGGAATTCCCACAGCCAGAACCACGGAATTCCCACAGCCAGAACCACGGAATTCCCACAGCCAGAACCACGGAATTCCCACAGCCAGAACCATGGAATTCCCACAGCCAGAACCAAGGAATTCCCACAGCCAGAACCAGGGAATTCACCCATCCAGAACCAGGGAATTCACCCATCCAGAACCAAGGAATTCACCCATCCAGGACCAGGGAATTCACCCATCCAGGACCAGGGAGTTCCCACTGCCAGAACCAAGGAATTCCCACAGCCAGAACCAAGGAATTCCCACAGCCAGAACCAAGGAATTCCCACTGCCAGAACCTTGCCCTTCCCCCTCTGCAGAGCCTCCCTGCACCCCTGTGCAGATCCATGATGTGCAGGCTGCCCGTGCAGAGCCATTCCCACCCGGCAGAGCCCGGCTTCAGCTGCTCCCAAAGCCTGGATGTGCTGCTGGAAATGCAGAAGGAGCTGGGAAGCAGCCAAATGTTTGGGGTTTGGGGGTTCAGGGGCTGATCCCCTCGTGGGAGGGATAATTCAAGCAGCAAATCCCCCATGGAAGGGGCGAGCATGGAGCCATCCCCGTGCAGGGAGCTGGGCTGGCAACTGAAGCAGGGTGATTCCATGTGGGATTGCAGCCTGGGAGTGCTGGGATGCTGCAGGGAGGGACTGGAACCCATTTTATCCATTTTTTCCAAGCTCCTTCTGCACGGGTGCTGCCAAATTCCCCCCAGCCGTGCTGCGGGGCTGGGAGCTCCCAGCAGGATTCCTGAAAGAAAATCTCACTCCAGGAATACCTGGCTTTCTCCAGAGTTTTTTTCCAGAGATTGGTTTGCTGGCTGCAGTGGCACTTGGGGCCCTGCTGTCCCTCTGGGTCTGGTGACACCAACAGCCTCTGGTGGCCCTGGCTGCTGCCCCGTGACCAGGGGCTGCAGGAGGGGACGGCCACCCCTGAGCTCCTGGACGTTGGGACTGATGTCCCTGGATTGGGTTTCGGATATTTTTGGTCCTGTAAATCCCATGGGTGATGATGCTCAGCATGATGGGTCCTTCCTCCACGTGGCCAAGCTCTTTTTTGGGATTGAACCTCCCTTAACTCTTATTCCCAGCTGCCTGCTCCATTCATCCCCAATTCCAGCACCATGGATGGGGATGGCTCCATGCTCGCCCCTTCCATGGGGGATTTGCTGCTTGAATTATCCCTCCCACGAGGGGATCAGCCCCTGAACCCCCAAACCCCAAACATTTGGCTGCTTCCCAGCTCCTTCTGCATTTCCAGCAGCACATCCAGGCTTTGGGAGCAGCTGAAGCCGGGCTCTGCCGGGTGGGAATGGCTCTGCACGGGCAGCCTGCACATCATGGATCTGCACAGGGGTGCAGGGAGGCTCTGCAGAGGGGGAAGGGCAAGGTTCTGGCAGTGGGAATTCCCTGGTTCTGGCAGTGGGAACTCTGGTTCTGGCAGTGGGAACTCCCTGGTTCTGGGAGTGGGAACTCCTTGATTCTGGCTGTGGGAATTCCATGGTCCTGGATGATGGAATTCCCTGGTTCTGGCAGTGTGGATTCCTTGGCTTTGGGAGTGTGGACTCCATGGTTCTGGCAGTGTGGACTCCATGGTTCTGGCTGTGGGATTTCCCTGGTTCTGGTGGTGGGAACTCCACGGTTCTGGCTGTGGGAATTCCACGGCTCTGGCTGTGGGAATTA